>NW_025221145.1:111560-203507 GCF_014066325.1 Apis laboriosa | reverse complement strand
AATTGGATCAGGAGATATCGACATTCTTGCTTTTAATGGAAAAGAGTGGGTGCGAAAGTACCTCAGTAATGTTTTTCACGTACCAGAGCTAAGTTTCAATCTTTTTTCGGCGGGTGCAACTCTTGACAAGGGACTACGACAATACTCCGATCATAAAATATGCACATTCATGAAGAATGGAAATATTGTTGCAGTGGGAGAAAGAAAAGGTAAGTTATTCGTAATGAAATTTAAGGTCATTACAGAGGAGCATCAGGCAAATGTAGCAGTGCGCAATTCTCTTTTCTCTTGGCACAAACGAATGGCTCATCAGAATGTGGATCAGGTGAAGAAAATTCTAAAATCTGAAAACATCATTTTTAAGGATCAAAAATTTTCTTGCGAAAATTGCATTTTAGGAAAAATGCACAGGACTACCATTCCCAAAAAGCGATACAAAATCTGAACGCATTGGAAAACTCATCCATGCAGATCTTTCAGGTCCAATACAAGAAAACTCGCTTGGAGGAGCTCGATATTTCTTAATGTTGAAAGATGACTACAGTCACTGGAGAAGTTTATATTTTATCAAAAATAAATCAGAGACATCACAATGTCTAGAGGATTTCTTCAAAAAGACTGATAAGCATTTAGAAAAAGAAATTAAGATCTTCAGATCAGATAATGGTCTTGAGTTCGTCAATAAAGAAATTGAGGAACTAACACGTCGATATGGCATTACGCGTCAGAAAACAGTACCATTTACTCCGGAACAGAACGGTTGCGCCGAACGAGAAAACAGAACTGTAGTTGACTTAGCGAGAACGTCGTTACATGCAGGAAAATTGCCAATCAAAATGTGGGCTGAAGGAGTTAATTACACTGTTTATACTTTAAATAGAACCGGAACCAGTGGGGAGAAAGGAGTAACACCTATTGAACTGTGGCTCAAGAAGAGATCAAACATTTTAAGTCTCAGAACCTTCGGAGAAGAAGTATATTTTCATATCCCTAAAGAGAAGAGACGAAAATGGGATGTCAAAGCCGAAAAAGGTATTTTCGTCGGATATGATGAAAACACAAAAGGATTCCGGATTTGGCTTCCTGAAAAAGGACAAGTTAAAATACATAGGGATGTAAGATTCACAGATCAACTTTACGAAATTAATTCAAATGAAAAATGGGAATCAGAGTCAAATACCATAATCTTTGAACATCAGAAAGATGACACAATAAATGTCGAATCAAAAACCGTTATTCAGTCCGAAAACAACGAACAAGTACATTCAGATGAAGAATCAAACGATCCAGAAGACAAAAATCAATACGAACAAGACCGATGTTTGAGATACAGAAATAAAATACGCCAATCAGACAGACTCACATATGAAAATATTGTGATCACAGAACACTATGAACCGGAAAACTATGATGACGCGATCACATGTAGCAACGCAATCAAATGGAAAGAAGCCATGGATGACGAAATTAATTCTGAGAAAAACTCAAACATGGACATTAGTAAATCCACCATCACACCATCAAGTCATAGATAATCGATGGACTTATAAACTAAAAGTAAATAGCGATGGAAACATACAACGATTCAAGGCAAGACTCGTTGCTAGAGGTTTTAAACAAACTGCTGGAGTTGACTGTCATGAAACGTTTAGTCCTGTAGCTAGATTCGATTCAATAAGAACTATATTATCTATTACAGCTTTGAACAAAATGTATTTACAGCAATTTAATGTCAAGACAGCTTTTCTTCATGGAGAACTCGTCGAGGTCATCTATATGCAACAACCAAAGGGATACGAGGATGGAACCAACCGTGTTTGCAAGCTGAATCGTTTATATGGTCTAAAGCAAGCATCAAGATGTTGGAATCGTCGTTTTACAGCAGTACTGAAGAAGCATGGTCTCACGTCCACCAATGCAAACTATTGTGTATTTACAAATGGAAACGATCGAGACCGACTGATTTTAGCGATTCATATCGATGATGGACTAATTAGTGCAACAAACCAATCATCTATAAAAAAGTTGTTAGCTGAACTCCGTAAAGAATTTGAAGTAACATCTAATGAGATAAATATATATTTGGGATTACAGATTGAGCGACTAGCAGATGGTTCTATATTTTTGCATCAGGAGGCTTACACTAAGAAAATTCTGCAACGATTTCGGATGGAAAATGCCAATGCAGTAGCAATCCCAGCAAACCAAAACCATCAACTGTGCGTGGAGACACATAAAAGTGGGTATAAGGAAAAATCCGAGTTCCCATATCGACAAGCGGGAGTTTAATGTATTTGTCAGTGGGTACTAGACCAAACATTATATTTTCAGTAAACAAAGTCAGTCAATATTTAGAAAAACCCAATAAAATTCATTGGAATGCAGTAAAGAGAATTTTCAAGTATTTAAAGGAAACAACAAAATACGGTATTCATTATTCAACTCAACAGAATAATCATATTAAAGCATTCAGCGATGCAGATTACGCTGGAGACACTGAAACGAGAAAGTCCACTACTGGTTTTGTATTAAAACTAGGCGATTCCGCAATAGCTTGGGGTTCAACATGACAGCGAACAGTGGCTCTATCCACTACTGAAGCCGAATACATAGCAATTAGTCAAACTGTAAAAGAGATCATATGGATGAAAAGTTTGATTAATGATCTAGTTATGTTCAAGAACATTACAACGACTCTTTACGTGGATAATTTGAGCGCAATCAAGCTTATTAAAAACCCAGAATTTCATCGAAGAAGTAAGCATATTGACGTGCGTTATTACTTTATACGAGACAAATTTAAGGAGAAGGAGTTTCTTCTGCAACATATAGTATCGGAAGATCAGCAGGCAGATCTATTAACAAAACCTCTAAGAAGAACAATATTTGAAATATAAAGAAATCGATTGAATATCAAGAGTATCGAAGACATGATAGACACATAGAACTATAACACTCAACATAATAAGCATACACACACTAAACAAATTTCAGTTCACTTTTAGTGGGAGTGTTATAGAATTTAAAGTTCACTGAAATTTTATATGTGATTTCATTATTGAATGTTGTCAGCAACATTACTATTTCATAGTTGGTAGCTATTTGTTTCTCTTCGATACACGTATTTCAAATGTTTTATAAACAGATACGTGCAATCATGTATAATCAAATATATTCATTCAGCTAAACCCGTATATTTTATTTATTGTTTTCCACTGCCCAGTCAACATCTTCCTTAAGATAAATTGTGAATATATCATATAACTTTTTGTATATTTCTTTTTTGTTGTTGCGATTTTATTTTCTTATTTTTATTTATCTTTATATTTTATTATATATTAATTATTCATTTTTTTTTGATCAGTTTGTTCAACAACTTCTTTGTTTTCTCTTCTCCCCTTTTTTTTATATTAATAATATTCAATTTTATATTAATACTATTTTCTTTTTCATTTTTCAATTTTTTAATACATTTTCTATTTCTAATAAAATATGAAAGCTTCAGACGTTATGAAATGTTTAGATTTTGAATTTACTTCTATTTTTATCTTTTCATGCTTTCCTTTTTTTCAATTTTCTTTTGATTTTTTTTTCATATTTTTTTACATTTCCATTCATATAATGATCCATGGTTTCTTCTGAGAATTTCTCGCATACTTTTAGATTCCTTTTTTTCTTTTATTTTTTTATTTTTCAAAATTGTTTAAGTATTATTTATGTCGTATCTTAATTCGAATTTTGATTCTAATCTAAATTTTATATTTATTTGCATTAGTAATTTTATTGATTTTTATTCTAAACTTATTGTACATAATATATTTATAACTTTTAAATTATTTATAAAAACATTATATATTATTATAAAACATTAATTTAATTTTTATAATTGATATAATTTTGAAATAAATATATTACATATTTATATATAATAATATACAATATTATATATAAATATATTACATATTTATATATAATAATATACAATATTATATATATAAACAATATATAAGAGTTCATATAAATATTATATATATTATATAATATATAATATATTGTTTAATAAATAAAATATATTAAACAAATTTGAAATCGAAAGATCTATAATGGAAGTTTGAAAGCTTAAAAATAACATTTTCTAATTTAGTATTTTTTTAAAATTAAATTTATCATGTTTTTAAATTTATTATTAAGTTTTTTGTGCATTTATCATACATATTTTTCTATAATATTGAATATAAGTTTTATTTCTTAATTAATTTTAATTTAATTTTAAATAAAAAAAATAAGACAGAAAAACAAAAGATATATATATATATATATATCTTTTGTTTTTGTATATTCCTTTTTTGTTGTTGCGATTTTATTTTCTTATTTTTATTTATCTTTATATTTTATTATATATATTTATGTTATTAGAATAATTGTAGAAAAAAAATTTTAATAGAATTTTAAAAATTTTAATAGAAATCTATTAAAATGAATAATATTTATTTTGGATTTTTTTTTCTGTTTTTGACAGAATATTTTGTATGTTTTGTATTTTAGTTTGTATTTATGCAATTTGTCATAAATTTACTTTTTACTAGGTAGAATATTATTTTAATATTTTCATTAAAAATATTATTTCTTTCATTTTTTATTTCTTATAAAAACATTTGTATTTTTCATTTATTATCTCTTTTATTCTATAATATATTTATTTTGAGTTTTATTTTCTATAATATATTTATTTATTCTATAATATATTTATATTTAATGAGAATATTAATGTTTTCGATTAGTGTATTAATTTATTTTCCTACAATTTAAATTTTTCAAAATCATTCTTTTCTTCTACTTATTTTATGTAAAACATCAAGATTTGCGATGTTTCTATTATTATCAAAATTTAAAAGTAAATTTAAAATTTTATTCAGAGTTAAAATAATTCTTAATTTATCGAAGTTTTTATGAATATATTAAAATTATCATATATCAAAACTAATTTTTTTTTAAAAGAAAAATTTTCACAAATTGCAATAAATTTAAGAAACAACTAAAATTTCATATAATAATTTTTTAACTTTATAATATAATCAATAAACTATAATTTAAATCATAATGACATATTAAAAATTCGATAAGTATATATAAGAGTTCAGTTTTATAATTATATTTGTTCAGATATTTTCCAAATTTATAATTAAAATGTTCAATTTTTTTCACTTTTTTAGCTTTAACATATTGAAGTATATAAAAGCTATAAGATCAAAGTAAATTTATCGAATTTATTTTTTATATACATTTAGTTTAAATCAATAATTAATAATAAATAAAATAAAATTTTATACTAAATAATAAATAAATAAAAATAATAAATAAAACTTCTAATAAACTAGTTAACTTATTAACGATATCATTCTCTAAATGAAAAATTTTTTGAACTATTTAAGATAACAGCGATATATCGAACAAAATTTTTCAAAATCGATTTAATTATAATATAATCTTGTAAATTGTGAGACAAAAGATTAAAATAATCGATAAATGAAAAATTGAAAAAAATTCGATCTTATTGATTCGCCCATTCCTATTTCCTATTTCCTTCTCTCGTTTCGCCAATTATCTTTCTCTAGTTTGATTTTATCAAAAGGAAAATCAATGGAAACTTTCATTTAAGATAGTCATTATATATAAAAAACTGGTTTCAAATCAAATTGGCTTGGTTTTTTTTTATTTTCTTAGGAACGTAATTTCTTTTGGATCCAGATTCTTTTCTTTATGTGTGCAAATTAAAAGAAAAAATGATCCGTAAAGAAAAAATGGTCAGTAAAAATAATATAATAAATACTATATCACATCAACAAAAATGCAACATTCTCTTTCTTAAAAATCAAAGATAAAATCAAATTTTAGACAAATTTTAGTTTATTTTGGTTTTCTCTGACATAAAACTAATACGAACATTAAGTAAGTTGCTGAATTAGCTAGAGAATATAAGATTGCTGTAATTATTAATTATTGTTTAAAATGATAACAAATGATTTTTGTGAAATTTTAGGGATAACAAAATATTATTATTTTACAATTGTAAATTATTAACTTTTTATTGTATCATACTCATTCTCAAGTCTTGCATATTTGCTATTTGTGATAGAAATTTAATATATATATATTGTAATATATTTGTAGGATACTTTTGAAAAAATGAATAAATAATTAAGACGTATTTATTAAGACATATTTATAACGAATTTAAGTTCTCATTAAAATAAAAGATGTGAAATAATTCTCCGCTATTGCTTTGTCTTTATCTTGCTTCATTTAAAAACTTCAATTGCTTATAACTTAATAAATAGATCTCAATCGATATTTTTGTATAGTAATTTTCGTGTTTGTTTTCTTTTTAGAATTAAGAATTATGTTAATTTTATCAATTCTGTATAAAAAAACAATGAAATAAAATAAAATTAAAACTATTCTTTCTTGTGAAATAGATATGATTAAATATTATAATATTAGATTCGATCAGAATATAATCGGAATAAATGTATTATTATAATAATTCGAAGTATTTATATCTATTTTAAAGAAAGTTTTTGATATTAAAGATAGAATACATTTTTTGGTACATTTACTATGCTTCTAATTCTTTTTTAAAATATATTCTTAAAAATTTTTAACTTATATTCAATTTAACTTATATAATTTTTAACTTATATTCAATCAAATTATAATAAATTAAACAATTTTTTATTTATTTTTATTTTAACCTAAAATAAATCAAAATTTTTCAAATATCTAATCGTGAAATATTTATATTTTTATATTTTTAGATTTCTTAATAATATTGTGTTTATATAAATTTTATGCATATTACATAATATAATTCAAAGATAGAAACATATTTTTTTAAACAATGTAATAAATTTAAATTTAAATTTTTATATATAATATTATATGTCACATAAAAACGATTAAGTTTTATACATTTTTTTCTTTTTTAATTATACATAATATATGAAATCTATGTTAAAAATTCAATATTCTAATATTTATCGAATAAGAAAACATTGATACTGTTATAAATTCTTGGATATTTTACTTTTATAAAATGTTTATTTATATAAAGTTTAAAAAATAAATATTTAAAAATTTGTTGAAAAATAAAATATAAAAATTCTCAAATATAAAATATAAATGAAAATTTTTGTTTCTTAATTCATTTATATTTACAATTTAATATATTTTATATATAGATAATAAATCATTTTAATTCTTGTATAACATTTAAATTATTTTATTTCTTTTGAAATATTTTAACGGTAACTATGATATATTCTGTATTTACTAGAATTCTTTGGAACAAAAATATGCTATTTCATTTTTCTTTTTAAAATACGTGTGATACTTTTTCTTTATTTTTAAGAATTCAATTTGTATTTTACCTTTTCTTATGTATATTTCTTTCTTAGATTTTTCATATGTTAAAATTTTTCAACTTCTTTTTCTGCTTTTTTCTTTTTTCAATATTTTATTATTTGAAATATTTTTTTACTTTATTTTATAATATTGAAAGATTTTATATTTCTTTTTGTTTTCGTTTATGTTTCTTAGAATTATATATATATATATATGTTTCTGTTTATATATATATATGTTTCTTCGAATATATTATCTTTTTGTTTCGTTATATGTTTCTTAGAATATTTTATATTCAGTCATTTATATATAATCTTATGAACATAAACAAATTTACAAATTTCAAATAGGATATTTTATTAAATATAAAATCAAATAATTTAAAATTAAAATAACTGCAATTATCTTCTATCTTTTTTTCAATTTATATTTTGTCGAAAAGAAAATGAAAAAATTTGTATTGTGAAAATCATATCATAACACGAAATCATTTGAATTCATTTGAAACGTTAAAGAAAAATTTAAAAATCAGTTGCTAGGGATAGATATTCATATATATTACATATAAGTTGAAGAGGAACTAAAGGATTAAAAGTGAAAAGTCTAAAAAATTGATTAAAAAGAAATTGTGGAAATGACAAGTTCAATTTCTGCATATCAATTGTATTAAGAAGAGAGACAGATTCTAAAGTAAAATATTCTAAGAACATTTTAAATATATGCTCTTATAAAAAATAAAATAATCAATCATGGAAAGATAGAAAAGTATGTTGAGATAATAATTTATGATAAGTTTTTTTTTTTCGAGGTAGTCATCGAGAAGCAAAACCGTTTTAATGCTATAATATTTATATTCGATGGTAGTATTCTACTACAACAATTTTTATTTTATATCATTTATCATTCTTTTATATTCCTTAGGCATTGTTATTTTATATTCTCTTTGTTGCGTTTTTTTTTGTATTATGATCAAAACTTTTTTTTTTTTTTTTTCATTTGAAACTATAAAATTCAAATAAGATCGTTATATAATATTGTTTTTTTTTATTTTCTTTATTTTATTTTTGATTTAATTAATAGTTTATACATAATATTAATATTTTGTATTTTATATTATAATAATATTTTCTTTTTTATATTATATAGTTATATATATTATAAAGTTATCAGAAATATTTTTATTTGGTAAAATATTTTAAATTTTTATTTTTTTATTTTAATCTAATAATTAAAAAAAATAATTTAATCTTAAAAGTTATTATTAAAAAACCACAATTAAAACAATTTACTTGGATTAAAATATCATCCTTGGTAATTTATAAAGTTAATATTATCAGAATAATAATATTAAATAAGTATTTTAATTTTCTTCTTCTAAAATGGCAATAAATATTTATGATCATATTTTATTAAATTTATAATATGTAATTATATATAATATATAAATATATGTAATATATTATTATATATTATTATTATTATTATATATTATATTATTATTATATCATATTATTATAATATCATATTATAATTTAAATATAAAAACTTAAGAATTTATTTAAATTATTTATTAAAATATTATAAAAAAACGAAAGCATAAAAGAATACACAAATTATTCATAATTATATAAAATCTTAAATCGTATATGCAAATAAAAGAGTAAAAAATTAGCTAATGTAATAATCTTAGCATATTTTTATTAATTAAGATTAGAATATAATAAAAAATAATTTTATCAGAGTTGTTAAATAATTTCAACATTAATATATACATTAATATGTACAATTTTTATTAACAAAAATGAAATATATTGTTATAGCTATAGTATAAAAGATTTAATCATAATCAATGAACAAAAAATTAAAAAAACATTAAAACGTGTTTGCGTTTGCGTGAATAGTATTGTGATGATAAATGCCGGTCAAGTGCATATATTATATGTATCGAATGCTCTATGGACTGAGATATATATTTTATATAAAACCTGGTGGCCATTAATATATTTTTTTAACGATAAGTACATTGTATTACAAATGCCGTACGCGTGTTTATACAAGAGGTGAGTTTCTCACAATGTTAGTAAGTGATCGGTCAAAGTATGATGCATAATTACAAAGAAATTATCTGATAATTAGAGTACGATGTGTTTTGTAACAAAAGCTAATAATGCCACAATAGATAATCATGTCTAATATTCAAAGCACCGTTATATAATATGTTATTACAAGAAAGTTATTTAAAATTGTAACAAGCAATCGAAATACGACGTGTTCGCAACGAATATTAATTAGACTCTTCAAAGAAAGGCTCCTGCCTTTAGAAAATCCCTTTTTAATCAATAATATCATGCTCGAGTGGTGGCATTTCTAAATTAGAGAAAATTCCTCAAATTGAACTAATAATCAATGTACAAAAAAATATCAAAATGCTAATCAAATGATAATCAAGTATTGATCAACGTATATTTATTATAGATTTTCTCAAACTAAAATAATGATTGAATTAGTCATATCTGAAGAATGTCATTCTTTGAGATCCCATTCCGTTCCAGCCAAGCTGAAGTATGTTAAAAATATACAATTATAAGTGTCGATTAAACTTTTCTCAAAAACGGCAGTCTTCTTAGATCATATTATTTTTTGTTTAAATTTAATAAATGTTTAGTAGAAAGTTTAATAGTTGGCAACTGATAATAATAGAAAAAGATTTTCATGCGAAAAATTTCTTTTCCAAATAAGCTATCATAAATTGCAAACACATTGATGTTGATAAAACAGAGTCTGTTTCCGAGAACGTATTGCAATATTTGCAATGTAAATATGTTACTCTCTATTCCAATTATAAGATATTAAAAATAATATTCTTTTATATAATATTTGTTTCGAATTAAGAAATATAAATATAAATAAAATGTAAATAAAATTAGTGTAATATATAGAAATAAAATAAAATAAATAAATAAGAGAATTAGAAAATATAATAATATCTCATTATTAAGAATAATAATTCCTTATATTCATTAATATTTGATGTCATTAAAATTAATAGAACTAAAAAATTTATCTATAAATAGAATATTTTATTTCTTTAATTTCATTTTATACGAATAATTTATTTTACTTTATTTATACGTTTGTGTTATGGATCCATTATAATTTATAAGAGCTACCGTTAACAAAATTTAGATATCTTTCAATGTTTTTGCTTTCAAAAGTTACTAAATTTTCATAATTATTTTTTAATTTTCATTTAAAAAAATTTGTATGAATATATTGTATAATATTATAAAAGTTTTTTTAAACAAAATATTTATTATAAATAACATTCTATTTTAATATAATGTAAGTAAATACATTCACCAATATAAAATGCATTACANTTTCAGATCTGAAACGCGACATGATGATGTTAATTCAACAAGTTTCTCACGATGAGGTGCTCCAATCCTCTCGCATTGCCGCCATATGTAACAGTTTTGCATAATTTAGTATAGAAATGAAGATTTCCTTTCTTCTAGGCCGCAGGAAAGTTCTTGGAAATGTTGACATGAATTTTAATAGAAAAATGACTATTCAGTCGAAATTCAGTGAAGATAAAGTAGTAATCTTGCGATTTTCTTGAGAAAAGCTATTGAAAATGAAAATTGTTTTAAATAAGTTTTACAATGTGATAAAGCGTAAAAGCTATAAATCTTGAAGAATATTAATGTTCGATTTTTTTTATAATGTAACAATATAATAAGAAAATAATTTTCTTTGAAATTTTGAATGCAATATCTTAGAATATTAGAAGAAATATTTTTATGAATGTAACAGTTCGCGAGTATTTATTGCTTGCGAGATTTATAAACAGCTTATTCGGAAAAATTCCTCATAGAAATCTTTTTCTTTTATTATCTCTCGCAGATCTCTATTAAGCCTAAACAAGAAATAATGTTATCTGAGAATGTTATCTATTGTCGTTTTTGAGAATTTAATCGACACTTATAATTGTATATTTTTGACACAGTTTGGTTGGAGCGGAGCATGATCCCAAGAGTGACACATTCGAAACATGGTTGACTTAACTAACATCATTTTAGTTCATTTTTTTCTCTAATTTGTCAGATGTACTGTACTGACCGCGATGTTATTGGTTATTATTATGCCTCATCAAAAAACTGAGATCCAGTTGAACTAAGAAGGAATTTTTTGAGGGCATGAACTTGTAAATGTTACTTGTAAATAGAGGTTCAGAATAAACACATCGTACCCTGATTGCTAGATATAATAATTAGATAGTTTGTGAACACATCGTGCTCTGACCATCGGATATAATTACTTATCGTTATTTATAAAGAAAGTTTCATTGTGAACACAGTTGTTAGTTATATTTTGACCACCGGATGCGATAGTTAAATAGCTTATAAACACATCATGCTCTGATCGTCGGATACGATTACCTGTTGTAAAATTGTGAGAGAACCAGTTTTCTTATAGACGCGTGTACAGTACGTGTAACTTATACAATCTTACACTTATACAATCCATTCATCTTTAACAAATATACTATTTGTTATGACATCTATCGAAGGATATTCTACAAACATTAAGCTATTAGCTTACATTCACCATTATCATTATAATAATATTGTTAACGCGAACAGTAACTAAAGAAATAAAATTCAAATAGAGATTTCTTTTACTCATTAAATTTTATAATTAATGTATAATACAAATATATAATATGATTAGCACTTTTAAAAAATTTTATATATATATTTATATATATTATATATATTTATATATATATTATATATAATTTATATATATTTATATATAATTATTATAATTATTATATATTATATATATTATAATTATTATATATTATATATATTATAATTATTATATATTATATATATATAATTATATTGTGTTCTTCTTTATTTCTTTCGACTAAGTTTTTGATTTGTTGAATCTTTCGTGATATGTCCAGTTAAAAGAACTGTCACTGATATCTGTTCATTGTAATTGCAAATCATTCATTATTGTTTTCTTTTTTTTAGTAAGATGAGATGGTTGAACTCGTAAACTCTAATAAGTTTTTAATTCATTTCAATTCAACTTAATGTTAGAATATAAATTAATGATAATAAAAAGTTAATTCACTAATAGTTATTAGATTAGGAAATTTTTTTGAAAGAAGATTCGAAATAATTCCTTTACGGAATGGTTTATGGAATAAAAGATTGTCATAATTAAGAGATGCTTAGATAATCAATATATATATATATATATATGTATATGTATATATTGTTAATATAATATCAATAATTTCAATAATCATTAATTTCAATAATAACATTATTAAACAATAATATTGAAAATTTTGAAATATTGACAATATACATATATTAATCATCTGAATCGATAAGTGTTATCAGGAAATATTCAACAACAAAAAAATAATATACATTATAATTTTCAATATTTCTCGAGACTGAAAATGAAAAAATTATTTTTTAATTTTTTACGATTATATATTAAAAAATAATTGTGACATGAAATTTATATATTTTATTATTGAATTGAATGATTAGATTCGTAGTACCAAATGTGCTATAATAATTATTTCTAAACAATATTTATTTGTATTTATTATATTGCAATAAACAATCAAATACTACTAACTTTACTTGAAAAATAAATTATATAAACAAAATAAACTTAAAATAATAAAATTTCTTTTTTAAAATAATAGTTAGGTCATGTATATGACATATAGTTTTTTTAATAAAATTACTTTTTAAGAAGAATATTTGATCTTCCATTTTTGATTTTCGCTAATTCGAAATATTTATCCATAAATTTATCTATTATATGATATAGACTTATAAATAATAGATTTATAATAATAGATAGTAAATTTATTTCAATTGCTATAAGAAAACATTTCATCTTTTTATCCTGCATATTTAAAAGCAAAATAACTCAAATATTTAGAAAAAATTAAAACTTAACTAAACAAAAATCATTCTTTATTCTTACGAAAAAAGTTAATAATAATGAAAGCCTCTGAAAGAATTATCATAAATATTTATTTGTAAAATTTTATAATTTTACAAAAAAGATTCAAATTTGTCTTAAATCTTCATATTAAATATCAAAGAATTTTTACATTTTCTTTTTAATTATATATTTTACTATTTATTTTACTATTCAATTTTTTAAATTTTTATTTTTTAATGATATAATAATAGAAAATTCTTTAAAGAAAAAATTTCATTTATATATATTTTTAAAAAATAAAAATACAATAAAGAAAAAATTATATATTTCAAGAAACTCGAGATAATTTATAAAAATAAACTATATAATAAATATAATGAATATCATTTGACATATTATACACAACTTCAGTGTGCTGATATTCACTATTCTTAATATTCATCATTACTGTTAAATGGTTATGATCATATAGATTCAATTGCTAACTTCGATACAATCATATTTACCATACTTGAAACAAGTTATCTGCAATCTCGAAACGAATACTTTATCAAAATATAATAAATCAATAAACTTGGATAGATTCAATACATTTTTAATATTAAATAGGCCAGAATAATATTGTAAATATAACTGAATATGAATTGAGATCTCAATTTCGATAATTTTTATAAAATATATAATATATATGAAATATGAGATTTTCTAAATACAGTAAAGTTTAAAATTATAATAAAGTGTGTCATGCGATACTCCAAATTAAAAACATAAATTTTAAATAAATTTGTTAATTTTGTGAAAATTATATAATAACGATTATATTTTATTTATATTTATCAATAGTTATCACATTATATAAAAAAGATTAAAAAAAAGTACTCCGAAATTTAACTCAATTAAATTATAAAATGAATCATAATTATTGAAAATATTGATTATTCATTGAATAATCGAATTCATTGAAATAAAACAAATATAACTTGGACTAAAAGAATTAATATTTTTTTTTTATTTTATTATCAAGTTTTTAGAATATTCTATCTTAAAAAATAATTTTCAAATTTTCAATTTTATATATTTTTAAATTGTCTCAATTTTTTTCAATTTTATATCCTTTATATAATATTTAAACATTTTTTTAATTTGCGAATTAATTTCAACTAACAATACTATCATTTCCATTTCATATTCAATTTCTAAGAAGTTTCAAATAGATAAACTCTTCTAATAAAATATTAATCATATTTAGTTCACATTATTATATCAAAACGCAGCATAAAACTGAATAATATATTGTTATACTTTTAGAATATTTTTGAAGTTAAAGATTTCAAAAAATTTTGTCACACGCATATAAATAAGCAACTTTCTCGATTTGTACATAATGTACATAATGTACATAATGTACATAATGATTTTATCTCTATTGCATAAGTTTCGACTTAAAAAAGTACGAAAGTAACGTTAGTTAAAAAGACATTGATTTCTATATTGATTGATATGATATGAAGATATAAAAACATTTGTATGATAAAAAATAATAAGGTAACTTTATAACTTTAAATATCAGATAAATTACATTTTGTTTAGTATAATCAGCTTATATATTTCAATATGAAAGTATAAGAAAATAGCTAGAGAAAATCACTTTGGTCTGAAATGATGGTTTATGGTTTTAAAATTGATGTAGATTATTTATTTGATGTTCGCTAGAGAAAGAAAAATGTTTGAAAATTTTAATTATGAAAAATCATTTTAAAGAAACTGATTCAATATGTATTCACATTTATATTGAAATGAATAAATTAGATTAAAACAAATTTTTTTTAAACTTTTTAGATTATATATATATACATTTCTTTCTCAAATTATAATTTTTTCTATATTAACAAATGATCTATTAATTCTCACTTTATATTTGCATAAAAATCATATCACAATAAATATTAAAATATTGGAATAAATAAATAAAAATTATAATTGAAAATTTGCTTAATATAATTGAAATTTTTTAAAAATAACTGCAACTAAAAAAATATATATATTTAATTATACATCACATAGAATGAGAATTTTATATGCATTCATTAACTTTCTTTCGTTTTCATATTTAATCATTTTAATTAATTAGCAAGAATTATCCACGTAATCTAAAAAAAGATCATAATTTCCAAAATTTCATTTAGAGAAAATTCCATAAACTATCAAACAAATGAAAATTTTCTTCTATTTATATCAAAATTTATTTTCATCATCAATATAAAATAACTTTACACAACGATTATAAAAAGCAATAGAAAGTATTCTTAATGTGCCGTTAAAATAAGCGAAATGATGTCAAATAGCAAAACACAAAAGATTCAAGAGAACTTCCAGAGTTATGGATTTTAATTTTCAAAAAATTTTCGTTTCCTTGTTTATCTTATGTTCTTTGTTGCATATGATATTTGAACAATTTTAATTGGAAATACATCAGAAAAGAAGCACCAAAATGTTGTTTTTGATACTTGAAAAAAATATATTTCAATGTCAATGCATGGAAAAGCAAACAATTGGATCAGCCATTTGTAAGCTTACCGAATAGTCTATGGTTCAGAAATAACAAAACAAGTATTTATAGCTAACAGTTGGCTAGTATACATATAAACGAGAGAGACATACGAGGAAACGAAAAAGAAAAAAAAAAATAGTAATGTAACTGAGAGATTAATTAGCTTGTGAATAAGCAGGCTTAATAGCAATCTGCGCTTTACTGAAAAAATAAAAAAAACATTAAAGATAAAGAACAATAAAATTTTTTTGCTATAGTTATTCTCATTTACAGTGAAATTGTAAAAAGAAGCTTCATCAATTAAATAATGAAATCTCTGACATATATATATATATATATATATATATATATATATATATATGTGATTGAATAAATAAGCAACAATAAATTATTATAGTGATATACAAAATACTATATATTACTATATATATTATACATTATTAATAAGATAAAAAATAGCTCTCTAATTCTACATCTTCGTTTTGCTTTTACTTCATCTATTACAAATTAAATTGTTTATAATTATAAACGATTATAAAATTATAAAATTGTTTGTAATTATATAATATATATAATATATATTATATAATTATATATATAAATTTATCTTATCTATTAATTAAAAATTTAAATTTTAAAATTTTAATTATTTAATTAATTTCGTAACAGACATTTGTTTTAAATTAGATACATTACATACTCCCTCGATTTTATAATTTTTGCAAGAATTTTGGATATAAATTATTCAAATATATCATCAATCAATTGTTTAGTCCATTTCAAATTTAAGTATATTTTTTTTTAATCAATTTCGTTTCTCTTTAAATAATGAGATTAAAAATATTTTTAAATAAAAATTGAACAATTTCATATCGTATTTTATTTTATTATTCATATTTCGTATCATATTTTAATTTATTATTCATTTTAAAATTTCTAAAATTGATAAATTTATAGATTAGTGACATTTTCAATCTTGAAATATGATTAATTTATAAATTGGATAATATTAATAATATCAAAAATATCATTTTCAATAACTTTATCTTATATAGTCAATTTTAGTTTCTAAAATATATGTATGAACTTTTATGAAATTGTCAAAAAAATAAACTTTTTTTTTTCGATTCTTTTTTCGATTTTTTATTTTCTAACTTAAAAATTAGAGAAATTTTAGAGAACTTTAAAGAACTTTAGAAAAATTCAAATTATATTTTAATTCTATTTCAAGTAACAGATTTCAATTTAAATGCAATCCATTATAAGATTCGTTTTAAGAAAACAGTATTTTATCAATTATAATTCAATTAAATTAAAAATTAAATTAGATATTTAAAATAGATATATTAGATAATTGATATATATAAATATTCAAAATTTTTTAAATAAAACAGAATGAAATATACATAAATCAAAAATCATTTTGATTATTATATAAATTATTATATATTTTAATGAAAAATTGAATTAAAATGATGAATGAAAGTTAAATAGTTTATAAATAATAGTGAACTTTATATTTTTTATGATTAGTATTTTTTTAAATTACATAATTAATCTCAATTTTTGAAATGAAAATCAAATTCATTTATACAGATAGAAGTATATTTATCACAGTTATTAAGCAATTTTTGAAAAAATTTTATCAATTATTAATATATCATACACAAAATATAGTTTCAAATATTAAACTCTTATGCAAAAAAACTGATAAAGAATATATGTGCTTCTCCAAATATCCATGTTAACAGAATTCAGTCTTTTGATGATGAATGAATTGTTGCTAGATATAGATAGATATACGAATATGCTTGCAAACTATATAATAATAACAATAAAATCTATCGATAAAATTTACAAAAAGTCATCACTTATTAACATATTTTCCTGTTAAACGCATCATTATTCTATCCTCAATATAAACTAAAGATAATTTTCAAAACATATAAATAATAAAGAAATATCAAATAATACATTACAATTCATCAGAAATATCAAATAATTCATATTGTGTTTTTTTTATTTGAAACATTTTAATTGAAGTGATATCAATTAATATCATATTTTATTTTTTACATATTTTACATATTTACATTATTACAGTTTTTATTCTATTTTAGATATATTCATTATTTATTTCTCTTTTTCTTTTCAAGAATATTGTAAAAAATAATGGATATTGAATAAGGAAAAGAGAAAAATCGAAATGTGTTTGTTTGAATTTCATTTATATTCGTATTAATTTTATCTTAATAAGATGAATGTTTTTCTATGGAAAAATTTATTTCGTTTTATTTTATGAAACGATGAAATTAGAAAAATTAATTTATTCAAAATTTGGAATAAATTTTAATAATAAATATTGAAAGATACATATAGAAAGATAGAATAACATATACATAGAAAAATAGATAACATGGAAAGATAGAATTTAAAATAAATTAAAGATTATAATGAAGTATTGAGAAAATTTATAAGGAACGTGACATAGAAAATAAAAAATAACACTAAAAATCAATGATAATGACAATCGAAAATTTAGACTAATATTAATTTAATGTAATAAACTAATATTATTTACATATTCCAATATATATTATTTTTAAATTTATTTTTCTTATTTAATAATGATGATATTCTTATTACTTTTCAAAATTTTCATAAAAATATTCGAACATTAACCCATGTTTAACTTTAACAACTTTCATTATTAATTATAGAAGAAATAAATTGATTTGAATAAAAAAATAAAAATATAAATTCAAACTTTCTTTGATAGAATATTTGATAGAATATTTATTGTACTTTATAAATGCAAGTTATTCATTTAATTAATTTAATATGATAAAATAATATTAAAAATTAAATGAAATCACAATAATTTTTCCTATTGCAAAAATATTCGGACATTTTAAAAATTTATAATAAAATAACTAAAATGGTAATTTTTTATAAAAATTAAATATTAAAAATATTAAAAATTAAATTGGTTTTGATAACTTTTTAATTCTAAATTATTGAAATATTTTGAGTAGACTGAGATAATAAAAATTATTTTTTATTTGTTATTTATTTATTAATTTCATTTCTATTTAATATTTCATTTCTATTTTAGATAAATTTATTATTTTTTCTTTATGTATGTTGTTCGCGCCCATAATAATGTTGGTGATGGATGGAAAATTTTTAGATGCATGTGTGTCGAATGCTCGTTTGACTGAGATGTATATTTACATATGTAGAAGCTAATATTTGTAATAGTTGATCTTTTTTCTTTATAATAAATGAACTATAATAAATATATTACTATATACAAATGCAATATATGTATCTATAGAAGAGCTGGGTTTTTCACAATATCAATGAAATAAGTGATCATGTCCGATGGTGAGAGCACGATGTAGTTATAAGAAACTATTTATTTGTCATATTTGACGATCAACATACAATATATTCACAACGAAGGTATTAATTAAATATTTTTCACAATACTACAATAATTGTATCCGATAGTTAGACCACGATGTTACAAAAAAATTATCTATTGATCCGGCGATTAAAATATATGTTCATAACGCTTCATAATGCTAATTAGATTCTCCTTTTATTTTTAGCGAAAATTCGTGCCTTCAAAAATTCTTTTTAAATTCAATTGAAAGAATTTGGAATAGTTTCTCGATGGAGAATGATAATAACTAATAATCGTGACATCCTCAAGTTAAAGAAAAATTCCTTTAATTGAGCTGGTGATTAATGCTTAAAGATATGAAGAAGAAACTAAGGATTAATCAATATATTTATTATAGATTTCTTCAAATTAGAATGATGATTGCTATTGAATCAGCCATGCCTGGAATATATATATATATATATATATATTTATTCCATCCTTGGAATCGGATTCCATTTCAACAAGATTGAAATATATCAAAAATATATAATTATAAATATCGATTAGACTCTTTTGAAAAACAGTAATTTTCTCAAATAATATTATTTTTTTTTTTTTTTTTTTTTAGGCTTAATAAAGATTGGCGATCGATAATAAGGAAAAAGGTTTTCATTAAATTGAACTTGAAACAAGAAACTTCTCCGAATATGCTGATTACCGCGAACAATGAACAATAAGTACTTATGAACATATTTTAATTATTAAATTATATATAATTTATTATATATTAAATATAAGTTATTTATTATATATAAATTGATAAATAAAATATTATACGGTTGTACAAATATCTGGATGCAAACAATTGGAGCACCGAATAAATAAAAGATAACAATACATATTAAAGAAAAATAACAAATTTATTTAAAACAAAAATAAAGAATAAAATAAATTTTTAACAAAAAGAATAATTTTTAATATCTTGAACTATTCAAAGTGTATAATAGAATAAAAAAAAAAATATCAAAACAAATATTTAATTTCTATAAAAAAATTGCTATTTTAGTTATTTTACTATAAATTTTTAAAGTTTGATTATTTTTGCGACGGAAAAAATAATTGTGATTTTATTTAATTTGTAATATTATTTCATGTTCGCGATGGTCATGATTAGAAGCTTGTTAGCTACATATATGTATATATCGAATGTTTTTTCGATTGAGATTGATGTTTGTATATAGAAATTGATGCTTGTAACTAATGATATATTTTCTTAACAATTTGTGGACTTTATTACAAATGCGATATATATGTCTATACAATTCTCTTACAATGTCTTAGATGATCAGAGCATAATGCATATTTATAAAGAAATTTCTATTTATCGTATTCGACGGTCACAATATGACATGTTTATATTGAGATATTAATTTAATCTCTACATATTGTTCACAATGTCACAGTACGCGATCGTATCTAATGGGGAGAATTCATAAATACAAAGAAAACTATATATCTTATTCTGCAGTCAAAGTACAATGTATTTACAATGTGTTAATTAGACTTTTCAATTAAAGGCTCGTACTTTCAGAAATCAATTAGAAGGATTTCTCAATAGCACACAATAATAACCAATAATATCACCTGATTTGCGATAAACTCAAATTAAAAGAAAATTTTTCGAATTGAATTGATCAATTAAAAATATCAAAATGGTGATAATCAAAAATAATCAAGTTTGTATTTATTATAGATTTCCTTGGTTGATGTTGAGTCAATCGCATCGAATGTCATCCTTGTAATGTGATTATATTGTATTCTAACTGTCAGAATAAAATATATCAAAAATATAATAATTATATAATATATATTTATATTATAATATGTAAATATAATAATTAAAAATGTGCAAAACTTTTCAAAAACGGTAATCCTGAGGCAACATTATCCTTTGTTTGATTTTAATAGAGGACTGGTGACCGATAATAATGAAAAAACGTTTCCGATGTTGCGAAGAACTTTTCTGAGTAAACTGATTTTGCGAGCAATAAGTACTCACGAATATTATTTTATTATATTAAGGTAAATTTCTCATATTTGGAAAATATAATTAATATTCTATCGAAAAAAATAAATTTAAATTCATTTTATTCCATAGTTAATAAAGATATAGTTTGATAGTTTAAAGTTAAACATAGGTTAGTGTCCGAATATTTTTATAAATAATTGATAGATATGTAAAATAGTAGTAGACATGTAAATTAAAATAGAATATGTATATTTCAAGAAATTTTCTTTTATTATTATATTTTTTATATTATTTTATTGTTTTGAATTTTGTATTTCTATATTTTCTCGATTATAATTTCAACTCTTTCTCGATTATAATTTCAACTTTAATAATGTTTAATATAAATCTTGTCTTTCAAGTCTTTAAAATCATTATTCAAACTGTGCGACTATAAGTGTCCAAAAATTTAATAATAGATAGTGATTATTAAATTATAATGTTAATTATTTTTTTCACTTATTAGTACATATATTAATATTATTATGTAATATTATATAATATAGTATATATATTAATGTTATTATACAATATTTTATATTATACAAACATATTATACAATATGTTTATTAGGATGGTTTTAATTGATACTTATTTAAAATGCAATTTCTTCCGATAATCGGAAAATTTGGAATTTCTTTTTTTTTGTAAGATACTTCACGATTGAATCGTAAAACGAATGATTGATCAATCATAACATAAATAGATAACATAAACATCGATTTCGAAATTGGATATAATTATATTATATTGCGTATATACAACATGATATTTTTAGTTAATGAATAACTAGATAATAAATATATTTCTTTTCTCTGACAAGATATATTAGAATATTCTATTATCTTTATAGAAAGATTATATAAATATATATTTAAACTATTAATAATTAAAAAAATTTTTCTTCTGTTCATAATTTTTTTTATTATTATTTACTTAATTTTATAATTAATTCAACAGGAAAAATTATTCGAAACGATCAAGAGATTCAATCAACACGATTATTTTTATCGGTAGAATTTTGAATTTGAAACTTGAAAAAAAAGTTTCTTTATTTCATATTACTTTTACTTATTGTTGGAATTATAATTATAATAGTTAAAGTTATAGTCTATTTTATTATTTTTATTATTATTCTATTATTTTTTAATTCACTATTTATCTTATATTTTTATAAATATCTTAAAAATTCTGTATTATTTACTTAATACATTGTACTATTCTATTTTATTTTTTAGCACTATATTGTTAACAATCTATTTAATTCATTATAACAATAATTATAACAATTGTTTTTCGAATTTTAAATCAAAATAACAAATTGTAATATTATAATATCTTTTATAATCATATATAATTATATTTTTTTTAAAAATCAAATAAAATTCTAATTAAATTTTGTTAAAGACAAATCTAAGATTTGTAAAGCGGTCAGTCTGGATTTTATTTTCAACGGCTTGAGTATTTTCAATAGTTTAATAATAATTTACGAGTTCCTTAACGCTTTCTAAAATTAATTTAAATAGAAATATAGCAATGGACATTTCACAAGTCACATTTGCACACCTAATGTTTTGCCTTGCGACGGATTATAGAAGAAACGAACGCAAAGATTTTGACCCCATGTACGTGACGCGAGGGCCTATCTTTTGAAATCGCCCTGCAACGACTATTAATTCCTTTAACCTCTTGTAGTTTACATTTTTATGAAAAATAATGATTGGAGGAAAAACCAAGGCTCGCGACAATCTTCTAAATCAGATTAATTAAAAATAAAATAAAATTTAGATCAGATAGAATTCAGCAACGATACAATTCACATTAGAAATACAATTAGAATCATTACAATCATCAATTAACCGCAAATAATTAAAATAAATCACCATTCTTCGAATAATAACATTAATTCAAACATATTTGTGCAGTATTCAAAATCATTCAGTTTTAGATTTTAACAAAGCTTAATTAGAATAAATATTTTTTCTATTCATTTTTTCATTAATTTATCATTTTAATTTTAAATAAAATTAAAAAATAGTTAATTAAAATTTTAATTGTTATTGTATTTAATAACATTTTATTTTATTTTCATTCGATCAAGATTTTTTGTTTCTTTGTTCTAATAAAATTAAAGTCAAAAAGAAATTATATGCAGATCTCATTTTCTAAAGAAACATTTAAATAGATTTGTTCTGTTAGATATGCTAGCAATCGATAATAAATGATAAGTTGACAAACATATACATATATATCAAAGATGTCATAAAAATATCAAAAATGTCATAAAGAATAGAGATAGAAAAAAATTTAAATTAAAATCAAAAAAAAAAGATATGAATCCGAGAAATTAAATTAAATTAAAAACAAGGAAATGAAAAAAAATTACGCAAAAAAAATTAGCTATCCAAGAAAATCGGTGTAGAAAAAGAATAAAAATAGAAATGATAAAATAATAAAAAATCAAAAAACAGAAACACAAGAAAAAAGCATAGCTTTGTGATGAAATGAAAAGTTTATTATTTATTATAATTATTTATTATTTAATAATTATTTATTATATTACTTATTATATTGTTATCAAAAGCAATTTATTTATTGTAATAGTTTTTGATTATGATATTTTGATATTGATTTTATTATGAATTTAATTATGATTTTTTTATATTGAGTTTATTTATATATAATATTAAAAATATTATTATTTTAAAAACGGAAAGAATTTGCAGGAAAAATAATTTTATAAAATCAAAGTGAAACTCTTGTAATATAATACTTCAATATTGACATTTGAAGATAATATTTTTTTTAATATTAATTAAGCAATTTAATTGAATTCTTCATTTTTTATAAAAATCTTAACAAAATCATTATTTTATAAATTAATTTCATTTAAAGAATTAATTTAATAATCCTTTGAAATATAGCAAGTTAATAAGAAGATACTTTCAAGTTAATTTATACATTATGATAAGAGTATTTGATAAATACTGCATTCAAATTCTGCAACTTTAATCTCCATAAAAAACACTTTTAATTCTTAAGAGTTAGAGTTTTATTGTCAGATCATTCAACAAATTCACATTATTTTTATCTCTTATTAATTCTTTTTTCATTTTTTCATGCTATCTTTTTCCCACAAACTCAATTCAATTCTTTAAAAGAAAATTTAAAAAAAAAACAACTTAAATTGCCCAATTTTATTTTACGAATGAATTATTTTTTATCTATGTTAATTAATTTTTTTCATTGATATTCAAAAATAATTTTAATTACATGTTCGTGTAATTTATATTTTTATATCAAAACATGTTTAAAATTAATACGAAATATGTTTTATCTAATAATAAATAAAATCTAATAATAGATTTAACATCTATATTATTTATTTAAATAATTATTTAAATAAATTTAATTATTTAAATAAATAATATATTATAATAATTATTTAAATAAATTTTCTATATTCCATTCTATTATTTAGCATGCATTATTAAGTATATTTTATGCTTAAATTTATTTCAAATATAAAATTGTCAATGTAGCCAATTATTATTATTTTTAATCTAAATATGAAACCTAATTTTATATTTTATACAAATATTTCCGATTCTGATTTCCGATTTCCGATTTCTTTTTATATTTCACGTTTCATATCTCAATCTATATCTTATAAGAAAATGATAAAATAAAAGTATTGTACATTATATAGAATAATATACATTATTATACATTACTTAAAATATATTACTATACATTATATAAAATAATATTAGAAATAAATATTTTTAAATATCAATTTTTTTCATTTACACTTTATATTTATATAAAAGATATTTATATAATATTTATATAATATCATATTTCTTATCATAAACTAATTATTGAAACATATCTTATAAGTTCATTTTATAAGTTCATAAAATGATCCATCCAATTATTTTATTTGCACTCTTTTTTCATTATTCTTTCTTGTACATTTGATATATTAATTCATTTATTTTAAGGATAAACCATTTAATTGTAATAAAACTGTAACAAAAAGGAATTTTAATCAGGCAGCTAGATGATTTATCTATCTTTTTTTCTCTCTTTCTATCATCATTTTTCATCTTTTTTTTTTATTTTTTATATCTTTATTCTTGATACTGCTATTAGTTTATTTTCGTTTACTACGAAAATATTCTAACCTCTGATTTTATATATAATGACTTTTTAAATTTTCATTAAATTTTCATATTATTTCATATCATTCATATTCAAAACTCCTATTTTTTTATTTTTTTCTTTCCTTTTTTATATTACCTATTTTTTATCAGGCTAAATTTTTACCTCTTTACTTTCAAAATTTGACTTCCATCTATCTTCATTTTTCATCGATTTTACTTGATATGTTATATGAAAATATTATAAACAATTGAAAACTAAAAATTGTTTATAATTTATTAATTGAATTATATCAATTCTCGTACCATTCGTGAATTTGTTGATACATAAATATTTGTTAAAAATTTTTCAAAAATAATAATTAATCTTACTATATAATTTAAAATTTTTTATAAATTTTAAAGATTATAAATTTTGTTTCAAATATCCATAGATTCCAATCAATATAGCTATTTACTTACTTATTGATAAATACACTTTTCCTTCAAAAACTGATACATACAATAGACGTAATTATTAAAAATAATTAATTACAAAATTAAGTACAAAAGGAAAAAGATTTTTAACATTTATAATACAATCAATGTAATTAAAATAATTAAATAAAAGCGTTTAATACTAATGCATAATAATATTAACAAAAAATTTAAAAAAATTTGATGTTTATAAGTACTTGTTGATCATCAGTATTGATATTCGTATAATGAAGCAAATGATAAAATTTTTTTTTATATGTATGTTCTATTTTTCGATGATAATTCATTTCCAGTTTCTCAGTTTCTTAGTTTAGTACATATAAATCTGTTAAAATCGGTTGTGAAAATTAATTAAATGCTAAAAAAGATTACCAGAAAACCGTCAAAAGTAGAAAATAATATATATATAATATAGTGGCACATTTGAATATTTGAATTAATTTTTTGATAAATAATTTTTATTTATTTAATTTTATCTATTTTAACTAATTTTACCTGCTAAACTATTTCCTAATTTAATATACGTTATAATTTATTTTTTTATTTCAAATATATATTATTTATCATTGTTGAAAAAGTTTTATATTCATTTTTTTATATCACAATTTTATTTTGAATTAATTATTTTAAACAACGAATAAATTCAATTTATTCATTTTATAGCAATTACATTATTCATTGTTCGTATAAATAAATATAATTTGATATAATTTCGATAAAAAAAATTATATTGTCAAAAAAATTATATATTTACTTGTTTAATACATGACTGGCAATACATACTTAATAATCGCGGATCTATATAATTACTCAGTATTTTTATTAATTTTTATTTTGTAACAAAATTGTAACAAAAGTTTATGCAAAGAAAAATGTTGTTTGAAATTATTTAAGAAATCAGTTTTAATAACTAATGTTCTTTCATTTTTAGGATATCTTAAATATATTTTCTAAAATATTCTATATACTATATTAAAAAAATGTTAAATTTTAATATTTGTTACATAAAATATTTTTATATAAAAAATATTCCATTATAATATAAAGTATTTCATACTAAAATTATATGAGTTTAAGAAGAAAGTATTTTTTAAGAAAAATGGAATTGGCAATTATGAAAGAAATTATTTTTCAATACATATAATTCATAATCAAATTATCAGATTAAACAGAATTTATGGAGATTTTTCACTTACAAAAAAATATAAAAAATTTTTTTTCACGAATCATACTGCGAAAATAAAGTTTATAATAATTGAATTTTCTTATTTTTAAAATATATTTTTTTTTTGATTTTGTAAAATAGTAGAATTTTTTCTTTTAAAGAAAAAGCCGATTAAAATAACTAATTCTTTTTGTTATTAGGTTATTTTTTATTTTGTTAGAAAATAAATTTTTATTTATAAGATTGGAACTAGAATTAAAAAGATTTTTAAAATAAATCAGAAATCAAATTGAAACTTGATGGCATAGTTAAAATATGATATGATCAAAAGTTTTTAAATAATTAGTTTGGTTTTGTATTTTTTTTTTGTGATTTTTATTATTATTATAATATGTATAAGTTATTTTAACAAATATATCTATTTTTTTTTTTATTGAACTATCTTTATTGAACTATCTTTCTTTATTGAACTATTTTAAAAAAGAAATTAATATGTAATTCAATAATTAATATGTAATATTATATTATTATAATTCTTAGTTTATTAAATCTTATAATTTCTTTTAATTTATAAAATTTCTAAACTTAGAATAATTTAATTAAAAAGATTTTCATTAAATTTCGTTTTTTCTTCTTTCTTGCACTTGATTTTCTAGAAAAAAATATAGAAAACTTGATGAACTTAAAAGTATAAAATAAATACACTAAAAAGTTTTTTATTACAATAAATTTTTTTTTAAATAAATTCTAATTTTGTAAAATTGAGTTAAGAGTTGTCAAAAACTTTCTAATGAACTTATTAATATCTCTTATTAATGAATTTATTAATATTTTTTGATATACTAATTATTAATAATTAAATAATTATATAAATTCTGCATAAAAATAATTATGACAAACAATGAATAAATACATTTTTTGATTTATCATTACAATTTATCTAACGTTCATTAGTTAAATTTTTACAGATTCTTTCTATATCTTATTTTTTTCTTCATTGTTTGTTATCTCTTTTTTTCATTTTTAAATATTTTCATAATCATTTTTTTTACACAAAATATTCAAGTCATGCATTTGAAATTAAAATTGTGAAATCTTATATAAATATAACAGAAAATATTTTTATAGAATGAAAATTTTCAAACTTTGAAATATATTATTAAGAACATAATTTTGTATTCAATCAATTTTAACTGATTTATATTTATGAATTTCATATTCAAAGTAAAACTACTGTACAAAAAAGAAAAATAATTCAATATAGAAAATATTAAATAATATAAAAATATTAAACATGAATATAATAGAAAGATATCTCATCAATTTCGTTACAAAAAGTATATTCAGTTGAGTGCATAAAACTGGCAGATGTGAAATACAAATTTCCTGGAGATGAGCATCCAACAAATTATATAATGTATCCAAGATATATAAAAAGAATTTCATAGAAAAATGTTCCCTAAACAAAACTTAAATCTTGATACTATTTCTTCATATAATACAATAAGAAATTATTCAGGTATTTTCTTTTATATCTTACACACAAGTAAGTCAAAAAAATATAAATAACACATTTAAATATAATAGTAATGAACAAAATAATAGTAATGAATGTCATAGCTAATGTATAAGCTATAGAAAACTTTAACAAAACTAATTGTTAAAAAAACTAATTAAAAAACAAACAAAACATATAAACAATTTATTATTTTTATTAATACAATTATCTTTTCTAATAAATAAATTGACTCAAAAAAAAAAGAAATGAAACTGAACTATACACACTACACTATACATACTATACATTATACACACATGAACTATATTGCTACATGGACTAATGTAACATAGAAATAAATTGGAAATATTTGAGAATTAAATATAATGAAATATTTGAAATATTGAATAGATTAGGATACAGAGTGATATTGTTAAATAATGCCGTTTTTGAAAAAAGAATTTGAAAAATCTTTGAAATTATATATTTATTAAAAATATTGGCGTGGAATGTGAATGTGGTCTTAAGATTTGAGATATTTTCCAATCATGCTAATTTCGACAGCAATTAACATTCTACTTGAAAAATTATTATAAATTATTACAAATATTCGCAAATCAATTTCTTGGAAACAGCGGACTTTGTAGATCGCGTAATTCCTAAGAATTTTTCTTAGATTAGGAATATTGCTCAATCAGAGAGTTGGTTCATAATATTATTGTTATTATATCTCTCACCGAAGATCTGTAATTTCGCGAGATAAGCATGGAGGCAATTTTAGAGGATACAATCATATAATGTTTTGATTAAAATCAGAATTTTTTAGAATCTTTTGAACATTAGAACTTTGTAATTTCTGAACATCTTTTTAAACATCAGAACTTTACATCTTTTGAATCTTTCGAACTCTTGAACTTTTTAACCTCGAATGAATAGAACTTTAAAAAGTGAATTTAATGACAAATATAAACATTTATTAACATATGAATTTTGTTCTTGATCATTTTAGAATAGAACTTTAATAGGAAACTTTGTAATAAATTAATTTTATTATTATATATCATAGTTCCAGGAACGATTTGGAACTAATATTTTTAAATAAAAAATAGACATAACACATTTCAATAAAAAATAGACATAATGTTCATCTCTGAAATTTGCTTTATGGATAAAAAAATAAGTTTAAAATAGCTATAATATTCCAATGGTAAAATATATGACGTATTATCTTAAATCAAACATAAAGCAATGCTCTCTCACCAGATAATTAATTTTATAATTCAAGTTTAACATAAATTATATTTGTTATTTACTATTAGATATTATGTTCTGAATGAAGATTTTCAATCTTTTTTAAAATTTTTTTTTTTTTTGTTTAAGCTATAGACTTACAATAAAAAATAATTTTATTTCAAATAGTATATTTTATTATGTACCATACATAATGAGATAGAATCATTGCTACACAAGATAAATCATTCTTCAAGTCTTCTTTCTTAATTAACTTGAATCATTTCAGTACAAGTAAATCTACATATGCATATAATGGTTTATTGCTATAAATTGCTATAAATATTTAATTTATTGAATTTCTTTATAACTAAAAATATATCTTCAACATATATATTTAAATTAATTTCTTTTTAAAATTGAAAAAGAATATAAAATTGTTCTCTGATAACTCACAATGATTAATTTTATAATTATTAAAAATCAATTTGCTATCTCAATTCATAATAAAAGGTAAAAACTTATCTATTGATTTCTTTTTAAGAACTTTTTCAATATCTTAATATCTAATATCTCAATAATGATAAATAATTTAATAATTTTAAAAATGAATAAAGATATAAATGCTGCAGTTGAATATTTGATCCACAATAAATGAGAATCCATTTTTCTACTTCCATTTATATAATAATATATAATATGTAAAATATTATTTAAAATCTATTTAAGAAATAGAATCGTATTATCCTATCAGTTTTTTGAAAAACCTGTTCAAATTTTTTGAAAAAGTATTAAACAAACACTTATATACTATATCAAAAGAGATAATAATTTCAAATCAATTTAAAAATGATATTCAAATCAATATGCAACAATAAGAAGATATATCAAATTATATATATAACATTAATAAAAAATTGAAAAAAAATATTGCTTGATAATATCCCTGGATATAAAACAAGCTTTTAACAATGTATAACATTACTATACAAATTCAAAAAATTGCCTAATTTCTATTATTTAATCATATATTCTTATTTAATAATACAATATAGAAAATTTAAAATTTAAGATTTTTAGATGCAACCACTGCAGTTTTTTTCATTTTCTAGTGTATTATAGTGTATTATATAATATTGTCTTTAAATCATTCTTATATTCTATCTATGTTTTATATATCAGTTACAGATTGTATTAATAACATGCTAATGATATTAATACTAATAATGATACAATATTAATAATATTAATAAGTGATAAATATTCTTTGATAACTTTTACAATTTTTCAAAAATATCTAAACAAAATCTAAAAGAATATATAATATTGAATAATAATTTTATAAATGGCGTATCAATGATATAATACTAGCAAATTTATACATGTTATTTTCATTTTATATAAATGCATAAAAATTAATAATATTGAATAACATCAAAATACCAGGTAATTAACAATGCTATTTAATATTATTTTACAGAATATTAACTTGGAAAAAGTACATTAAAATAAAATGCTATTCTTTTAAAATCTTTTTAAAAGAAAAAGTAAGAAAGTAGACAATTTTATTAATAAGATAAATATTCAAAGTTAAATTTAGAAAATTAATTATTTTATATAATGTATAACATTATTCTATTTGGATTTATAGGATTCAATAGTTAGCATTTTAAGATTGCAATCTAAAACATTGTGTAAACAATCTAAACATTAATGTCTTTAAATTTACCAATAAAGATAGTATATAACTAATGAAATCATGTATAAAAACATAAAAATAACTACAATGAAAACAGAAATTTTAGAATTCAATAAAAGCTTCTAACAAATTAATTAATGTTTGACAATCATTCCAAATCTGTCCAGTTTTTTAATAGATCAAATTATTTTCAAAAACAAAAAATAGATAATAAATTTAATAATAAAGAATATTATATCAAATAAAGTTATATGTTATAATTGTATTTGAACTGATATTTAATGTATAATAATATGACATCATAATTATTATTTTAAAAATTTTCTGCAAGAATTGATTATAAAAAAAATAATTGGAATAATTATTTTTTGTACAAGTACCCAATCATCTGTCAGTCATATTTTTGGAATTATTTGCATAATATTTTAGTAATATATACTTTATTAGTATTTTATTGAATTTTGTGTATATGTATACAATGATAATATGTATGGTTAAATTTATAAATTACTATTGTGGTTGATATAAAAATAAAATCAATTTTTAGAATACATATTACTCACATTAAGATTTTAGCAAAATTTGAGGTGAGTTTTTTACAAATGGAAATGATAAATATTTATTCAATTTTAATAAATTTTAATAATAAATTTTAATAGTTTTCAATTTTAATAATAACATATTATTAAATCTAGAAAATTAATTATTTTATATAATGTATAACATTATTCTATTTAGATTTGTAACATTGTAATATTTTTTAATTATATCTTTGCTCGAAATAATTTGAAAATATAATTCAATTATTTTAATATATGTAAATCCAAATAAAATAAAATTTATTGCGCTGTTCGTTAATCATAAAAAAAATATAATGCACATTATCAGTTTTCAAATATTTTATATTTTCAATAATAATATAGATATATTAATAATAATAATAATATGTAATAATAATATAGATCAATAATATAGATTTCTTGTCCCATCTCCATCTTTTTCTCATATTTCATAAAAATATGGCGAGAGAATCTAGAAGTGGGGAAAAGAAGTCATATAATTTACGAGTTGCAGTTGCTCAAATTTGAGTTAAGATAGGATTTTATATACGGATTTTGTCTCGCAGCTGTATTTTATGATCATCTAACTATTTATATTTTATTCATTACATTTGGATATATGTAATAATCGTTTGCGATAAGATGCAATATCCGCATGCAAACAGACTATCAAATATTTGCATTTGAATGCAATACTTCGTATTAATTGCAATAATTGTAATTGTTTAATATATTGTCTTATAAAAAGAACAAAAAAATTTTAACTTTATTACTATTAATTCTAATTTTAATAAATTAATTTTTAAAAATAATTTTTATTTTTTAATAATTTTGACTTATTTTATAATTATATTAAATTATATTAACATATAATTGAAATTACGAATTAGAATAGCATGAATTTTCTATAAATTAAATTTCCAATTTATAATAATATTTATATATTTACTATTTTATGTTTTGCAATATATTTGGCGGAAATGTTTTTACTCTTATTTCTTGTATACTTATAATACAGACTTATTCGATATATTCAATTAAATTTTCATCTTCTCCAGAAATAAATTGTTTTTGGTAATCAATGACATATTAGAATAATTTAATTTGATTTAATTTTTTGATTTTCTTTATGTGTCTGATATACATGTCTGACATATGAATCGATTGCTTTTATATTGATGGAATATATTAGATATATAAATTTTTATTTTTATTTTATATAAATTTTTTTTTAAATATTTGAATTAGTTATCAAAGCTATATGGTTGTAATTGGTGAGTTTTTTTATTAATAATTCATTATTAAAACCATAACGAAAGTTTTTACAAAGAAAAATACTACTTGAAATTATCTTAAGAATTTTCAATTTGTTCAGTTTTTTCAATTTTTTGGAATATCTTGTATATTTGATATTGTTTTATTATATATTGATTGTAACTTTATTAACTGCAATTTTATAAGTTAAGTTATTTTATATTTTTATAAGTAAATCTCGGTAGTGAAGTTTATGATAAATCAATTTAATGTAAAGATTTAAATAATTTAATTTAAATATAAATAGGATTAATAATAAAATAATTTTTAGTTTCCAAAATTACTGATCTATGTTATAAATTCATAATAAACAATTCATCGATCCCCGAGAATTGATCTATTTTGGAAGAGATTGCAATTCCCATAATCTAGTGAACAGTAATATACAGAATTTTTTATGATATTTTTTATGATTAAATGATACTCCATATGCAAATAATATATTAAGAAAAAGATAAAGAAGAAAATAACGTTTTTACCAATTTATTTTCTTTTATCAGTTTTTGAAATTTGAAATATAGTTTCTAATAGTATATAATAATTTTCTATAGAAGTATCTAATATAATTTAATATTGTAAAATAATTATAAAATAAATAAATTTTTTAAGAAATAAAAATTATTTTTAAAAAATTAACTTATTGTCAAAAATAATTTTATTTTCTTATTTTTTTTTATAAGATCATATATTAAATAATTATTGAGATTAGCGTCTATACATATGTATGTGCGAATCGCAATATTTGTGTTTAATCGCAAGCGATGATTGTATACGTCCAATTAATGAACGATTAATTTGATAATTCATTAAATTCAATTTAATTATTTGAGGAATTATTATATATTATATATATTATAATATAGAATTATATAGAATATATAGTATATATATTATTATGTAGAAGGCAGAAAAAATATTTAATAAAATATTCAATTTTGCTTAAAAATAAAAAAAAAAAACAAAAAAATTCCAAACCGAAAAAACAATAAATGAAAATAATAATATTTAATTAACAATTTTTGATTAAAATAATAGCATTGGAATCTGATAAATCAAAAAATATGACAGTTAATTAATGTTATGCAATATCCATTTTGCAAATTATTTGTGCAAAATTAAATAAAACAAATAGAAAGAGCAATCAATCAGATTAAAATCAAGTGAATTTTTTCATCGTTTATAGGATCTGTAATGAAATTCGACAAATTTTGCGCCAAAAAGATACAATAAATTAAATACACAATGCTATTAAATTAAAAGAAAGTTGGAAATGCTTGTTTCTTTTGATGATTTGAAATACTTTAAATATTTTTAATACTTTATATACTATAAATACTTTATAGCGAATTAGGATCAGATTAATCAATTTTTGCGAATGAAAAATTCATGAATAACTTTATGAAAATGAAGCTATTACTTGAAAGCATCATTGACAAGATTCATTGTTAAATTAATAAGAAGAATAGTATTAGTAGTAGTAATAAAAATTTGTAAATGATTGTATTATATCAATATTTCTTTTATTCGCTAATATAATAAAACTCTAATTTAAGATATTTAATTCTAACTTAAATTTTTTTAAAATAATAAAATTTTAATTTAACTTTTTTTATAATATAATTTTTTATAATAACTGAATTTTAATTTAAAGATAATTCATTTAAAGTTTATTGGGCACAGAATAGAATTGTACATAAGATATAAAAATAATGTTGTACAATTTATTAAACAATTTTTGATGTATAATGTATAATATAATGAATTTTTAATGTACTAGCGTTTAAATTTTTCAATATCTTACATCAATATCTTATATATCCAATATATCAATATCTTTTATTTCTATATGTTCTATTTCTATATTTTGTTTATATTTTCTAAAAATTTTTTAAAAACACTTAAAATACTTATTTCTTTAACTTATTTCTTTAACTTATTTAAAATATTTGGGAAAAAGAAAATTTATAATATATATAAAATATATAGGTGTATCACGTAATTATTATCATGAATTTCTGGACATTGATAATCTAATAAAAAATGTTCAAAAAATTAATCAGTTTTTAACTGTATAAACATTTGACTGCTTTTATATAAACAATTTCTAAAAAATTGTTTTTCAATAAGATATCAAAATCACATTTTTAAATAAGTATTTTTGATTTCATATTATTATAGTTTATATCAAAATTCACCAATCAATTATATTATGGTTATGAAATAATTTTGATTTTCAAAAATTCGGCTTAAGGAAAAATACAGAATTGTGTATGAGAATTATCCATTTAAATAATAGTACGAATAACGTAGGAAGAAATATATCTTGATGTTACATTACTTCTGTTCAATTATAATAAATGTTCGAATTGTAGCTTATGTTTCATAAACATTTTTTCTTTTAATATTATGAATAATTCTTTAGAAACACATGTATACGAAAAAAAAAAATGAAAAAAAGAATATTAACATAATTCATATGTAATAGTCATGATATATTTCTTTTATTCGGTAAATAAGATGGAAATATATGTAGAACTGTTGCTATATACTACGAAATATCCTAAGAGATTCAAATACAAAAAATGTTTTATAATAATAAAAGGAAATTAAAAAGACACAAAAGATTTATAAAAGAAAACAGAAATAGATGAAAAATTATTACAATTGATAAGGATAATACCAAGATTTTAGCATGTTTGGTCAAAATTTACATTCGTCGATTCTTGCTATTGACATTGATATTCACAATAAATAAAATGCAATAAATAAAATTATAAAAATGAATGAGTACTGTTTTTAAATGTGCAAAATTCAATTTATATATAACAGATGAATGTCGGTTAATGATTGATGAATATATATATGAATGTAATCTGGACATTGATATTCTATTGATAAATAAGTTTCAATTTAGAAATAATTATTCAGTACAGCTATATTTGAATAAAAATCAATTTTCTTTGCTTTTACGAACGTAATTTTTAAAAAGAATACATATTTGCATAATTAAAAAAATAATGCATGTTTAGTATAGTTAATAAATAATACCCAATTATTTAATTGGATTTTATTGTCATTATAAAAATTTAATGAAAGTTATTTACATTTTTTCCGTTTTAAAGCATTTTTTCAGTTTTACAGCATTGTTATAAGTGTTTTCATATATATTCAACAAGATAATTGCCTGCCTCATAATACTCGGATTATTAGTAAATATTTGAATATAATATTTAATATGTAAAGACTTATTCTTTGGCCAATCTCCAATAAATTTTTATCAATGAAATCATATAGTTTAAAGTCGCTAAGTCAATTCAAAATTTTAAATATTTAAAACAAAATATTTAAATTCGTATAATATGCATGAAAATTAGTTCTGATATTATAGCAATTATTAAAAAAAAAAACGAACTTATTAAATTTGTAGAAATAATATTTACATGGATTACAATATAAGCATTTGTTGCAATTAAAGATCATTTCAAGATCATGATAATAGGTCGTTGAACTCTTAGTATAAGATATAAGATGCTATAATAATATAAAATCAAAAATATTGTATTATGATGTTTAAAAACATCAAGATGATATCTTGTTGAAAACTTTTGAAAATTCATTATAGCAGCAGCTTGTAGCCAAAATTGATTAACTTTTATTTAATTGATTAACAATTGTTTGGTCAGATCATCAGAAATAAAAAATTTATGGCGATAATTATTCGCGAACATTTATTACTCGCGTGATTTATAGGCGATTTGTTTGGAGAAGTTTTTCATATAAAAAACTCTTTTTGTTCTTATCGCGCATGAATTTCTATTATATCTATTAGTCTAAATAAAGGACAATGTTATCTAAGAAAATTATTTTAAGAATTTAGCTGATTACTTATTGTATATTTCTGATATACTTCAGACCAGTTGAATCGATTCTAACGGTAATATATTCCAGATGCGGCTGATTCAAAGACAAAGTATTGTTTTAATTCGAGGAATTTATAAGAGAGATGTGCCGAACTGTTCCTATTTTATCATGAGATTTTTGTAGACAGATTACCAAACGAGGAATTTCCTCGAATTTTATGAATATTGCGAATCGAACATCGCTCGCGATATTATTGGTTATTGACGTGCCCCACTGAAAAATTGTGATTTTTTCAATTGAACTAAGAAGGGATTTTTCTGAAGGCACGAGCTTCATTTGCAAATAGAATCTCTAGACTCTAGAGAGAGGTGATTATATCATAATCTGTCCGTGAGATACGACAATTACATTAGTTTTTATATCTTATCGTGCTCTAATCGTCGAACGTAATTATTTGCTGTGACATCGTGCGAGATCCTGATCTTTATTAGATATGCGCTCCGCACAAATAACCATTTACCAGACTACTCATCTTTAAAATTATATTATATTTGTTGCGAATTTGTTGAAGGACATTTGATAAGAACTCAGTAACCCTGTAAGCTTACATTTACCAAAACCACTACAATATTATTATTGTGAACAAACAACAATTATGTGATATATTTTGTATAATATAATGTATAATAATATAATGGTATATAATAATGGTATATATAAGTATAATATAATTATATATATATATATATAATTTTTTTAAAGTATATTTAGATAAGCAAAGAAAAATAAGGAACATTTTTAAAATTTCATTGCACAAGAAATATTATTATATTACAATAATTAATTCGATAATAAATTTAAATTGATAATCAATTATCTCAATTATAAAAAATATATTTATGAATCTATTCATATTAAAATTCATTTTTTATCAACTTATAATTATTATTTTTATCCAAAAAGAATAAACTAAAAAAAAATAATAAATAAATATTAATAATTTATATTTTTTCCCGAAACTTTTTGCCATGTCCTTTGTCAATCTTTATTACAATGTGTCGCAGCGCGTTGAAAAATAACACATGGATGACATTTCATTCACGAATCAATTTCAGAAACTTTCAAATTATTATCATTTTTTATTCATCATTGACAATGAAAAAAAAGTTCAGTTTATTATAAATCACAATATAAAGAGGTCATAAAATCAATCAAATGTGATATAACGAAGTATCAAATATCAGAACTGATATTGATAATTACACATTATGATCAACATTATAAAAGTCTTAAACTTCGAAAATTTAAAAAAATTTATAACGCAAGATTTTAAACGCAATATATGAATCGATATTGCTTTTTAATAGTTTAATTTTGCTATATCATATACACTACGTTATTCGTCAATATATCATATTATAATATTAAAATGTTCACATATTCTTCCGTACTTTAGCTAACAAAATATTTTTGAAGATTATAAAAATTACATAATCAAAAAAAATTCATATTTCGAATAAGAAATCCTCAAGTTATCTAAATTTTTATAATAATAATAACAATAACAATAACAATAACAATAACAATAACAATAACAATAACAATAACAATAACAATAACAATAATAGCAATAATAACAATAACAACATAATAATAAATATTATAAAATATAAAATCAAATGAAGAAAAAGAATGTGTATTAAAATGTAATAGAAAGATTTTATTTTATATAAATATCTTCAATCGAATATTAAAAGTTTGAATAAAAATCTCAAATTCCAATTACAATTATTATCATTATAAATTATTAAATTTTTATCTTAATTTTTTTATCTGCTTATTTATCTTACTTACTTATCTGCTTATTAATATTAAATGTATTTTTTAAATAGTACACAAGACTTAATAAAATATTATTTTATCAAAGATTGATCCAATAAGGGAATTGGTGAGAATAGAACAAGTGCAAAGAGCTTTAAACTTTACGATTGGAACTTTGAACAAATCAAAGATTTCGAACTTTCGAGATAGATACGACGAAATAAGACTTTCTAAGAGTTTGCGAAAAATTTTGAGTTCATTCAAGATATCGTTCGTGCCTCGATGGAATTTAAACAAATTTTCAAAACTATGTGATAAAATATATTTATAAATATAGATAAAATTTTGGGATTATTGATTATTGCCAGTTGGCTAGCAATTGAATCGAATTAAGTTGAAAATTATGAATTATAAATAAATGTCGAAAATGCATATAAAATATATTCATAAGCAGTTATTGTTTGTGAGATTTATGATCAACTTATTCGAAGAAATTTTTCGTATAAAAATCTTTTTTATTTCAGAATTTATCTCAAATCAAGATATTATTGATTATTATCATGTTCCAATGCTCTCAAACTTGATTTGAAAGATTTCTAAGGACACAAACCCTCACTAAAAAATAAGAGAGAGAGAAATTAATTAATACTTATTAAGCAATTTAAATAATTTGCGTTAAATAAAACGAAAAAACAAAATATAATTATAGTTATAAATAAAGAGCGAAGTCTCTTCTTATTCTATTTCCATTTTGTTTTGACTTGAATTGTTTATAATTTAATAAATGAGTTTTAATTAATATATTTATATATCAACTTTTATATTTATTTTGGTCTTTAAAATCAATTCTCCAAAGTTACCCCATAAATATATTAATATCTTATATAAATATTAAATATGATCAGACAATTCTGCCGTAATTGCGGACAATCATTTGATATCTCGCACATAATATCGTTTCAATGCAAAACCACCAAGAAGTATAAACTAAAACTAAAAGTATAAGTCAAAACTTAAAAAAAAATCAACATGTTTCTTTTATATGATTTTTATATGTATTATTATATCAAAATTAGAAAAAATATGTTACAAAAAGATGTTCATGATTTAAAAAAAAAGGAATTTAATATCTACTTAATTGAATAGTTTATTATTTAACCTACGTTTATCTATCTCATTATTTATATTTTAGTTTATTTCAATATTATTTTTATTTCAATTAATTTCTCAATAATTTTTAATTAATTTTTCATATTATTTTATCCAACGTAATTTGTAATAAATTATTATTGAAAAAAAATTGTTGTGGTAAATTATCTTCAATATTATTACCAAATTCTTATTGTAAATTTATTTAATTTTTGAAATTTAGAATTCCGGAATTCTATTTTATTATTTTATAAAGCATTATATTACTCAACAATAATGATAAAATTATTGACGTATTTTCTAATTCTAATATATTTTTAATCATTTGCTATTACAATGCATTTTATGCCACACTTTTTATTTCGATTATTATAAATTTAATATTAATAAATTCACATATTTAGCATTAATAAATTTTAATTTTAATTTTACTTAATTTCTTATCTTTGTGACATCTTTTTAATTATGAATTTTGAGAAATCCGTGTACTTTCATTTTAAGAAATTTTTTTTTAATATAAATGTATAAATACATTATATATATATATATATATATATATATATATATATGCACGCGGGCATACACACACACACACACACACACACACACACACACACACACACTTTCATATATATAACACATTCATATATATTTTTTTAAAAATAAATATTACTTTCTGTTTAATTAAATTATTTCAATCGATATTTTATAAAAAATATATTATATGAATTTCGATTTGTTAATATTTAATTTTACAACAATTTTTTGTGATAAAAATTGAAAGTAACCTTCAATTCTGTAAAATATAATGATGAACATTGAATTCAATTATACGTTATATTTTCTTGTTAATCAAACAAAATTGCATAGATTCCAAATTAGTGTATATATTTTTATTCTAGTAATCCATAACAATAAAATATCGAATCGATTTATAGTGATATTTTATATTATTTTGTTATATAGAATGAATTTTTTTATAGAATTATCAATAATATGATTTATTTTCATTAATTATTTTTGAATTAAGAATTATTGATTGAGATTCAATTTCGAAATATATATTATATTTGTAATTTTTTCAATAATATAATATTTTAATCTTTCTAAAGTTAGAATATTTGGAGAATAAATTTAATGTAAAAAAAAATATTAATTTTTTCATTTTACTTTGTTGCTTCTTTATTATTTTGATATTTATTATTTTAGAATATCATATATTTATCATTTTAAATTCAAAGATATTTTTTATGAGTCTTACAATTTTAAAAATATTCTATTTCAACAAATATTTGAAAAAGATTTAATAAAGTAAAAGTTAAAAATAATCCTCATTTATTATTATATTACTCATAATTTTAAAATATTACATTTTATTATTAGTAATTTTATTATTATTGACTATTTCTATTAGTTCTAATTTAATAAAAGTGAGATATTAATAAAATTATTAACTTTTATTTTAAAACTAAAATATTTTAATTTTTATAATTTTAGAATATTTTAAAATAAATTTTTGAATAAAAATTTAATAAATTAAAAAAAAAAATTAATTTCAATATCCATATTAATATCCGTACTATTTTTCATTTAATACATAAAATTTTTTCCATTTTAATATAATTAAAAATTAACTCTAGCAAAAGTATCAATATAATTTTTGTAATTTTAAAATATTACTTTACTTAAGTAAAGTAAATATTATTTACTTACTTTATTTTGTAATTTTATTTTTTATATTGGAAAAATGAATATAAATTGCGAGAAAATTTTAATAAATATTAAAATTTATTCCTGGACAATTTTGTTATTTGCAATTTAATTTTTTAATATTTTTTAATATTTATTACTTTTTTAATTGAAATTTATTAAATATAATACTATTTTGAATTTAATAATCATGTATATAATATCAATACTTTTAATATTAATATTTAAATTCAACAAAAAATTTCAATATTTATAACTTATTCCCTGCTTACATAGATGTTCCTTTACTATTTTTAAACATTGTACTTTTCTAAATTAAAATTAATAAAATTTTATTTTCAATTTTAAATTTTTTTAATATCAAACAAAATCTCATTTCATACAAAAAATTAACATAATAAATATTTAATAAAAAGTTTAATAGAAAGATAAAATAATTTTTTTTTAAATTTTATATCATAAATATAATATAAATATAATATGTATATTTATGATGAAATTCTTTCAAATATATTTAAAAATTTCATATACTTCATATACTTCATATACTTCATATATATGCGAATTTCTATGGCTGTATCAATTATCAATCACTAAAGAAAAAAACTCGATTTTTTCTTCGCGGAAATTTTATAAAAATATACATTTTACATTATGTTACTCATATACATGAATAATAGAATCGTGAATTTTTTTGATTTTCAGATTATTGCTTTTATGTATTACCATTTTAATTGCTTGCGTTGATCAAGATAAAATATCAAAATAATATGAAAATCGAGCATGAGAATCGAGCATCGAAGAGAATATTATTTATTTTCATTCTTGAACGAAATATAAAGTTATATGAAATGCGAATTTAATTTTACATTAATGTCATTATTATTATAATTTACTATTATACTATAATATAGTAATAATATAGTATAATATACTATTATACTATATTACTATTATAGGTGTTCGCGAGCACTTATTACTATTGACATTTGTGAGCAATTTATTCGGGAAGATTTTCCAAAGGAGATCCCTTCCTGTTTTTATGACTATCAACCATCTGTTGAATCTAAACAATGATTGATATTTGCTGAAGGACTATTTTTGAGGATTTGGTCGGCATATTTCTGCTATATTTCAGCCTGATTGAGTCGATCTTAGCATCACATGTTTCAGATACGGCTGACTCAATAACGGATGGCATTGTTTTGGTTCGATAAGGCCTGTAGAGGGAATGCGCTGACTTGTTCCCGCTTGTCTTGTGATCTTTGTATACAGATTATCATCCAAGCGAAAAATTTTTCTTGAACTCGGGTATTGCGAATCAAACACTGATTATTGATTATTGGCGTGCCCTACCATAAAATTGTGACTCTCCCAATTGAACTAGAAAAGAAACTTTTTTCCATATTGGACACAATTATCGTTACTTACAAATAGAATCTTATGGTGATCACGTCATAGTCCGACCGCCAGATATAACAATTGGATGATTTGAACATATATATCGTGGTCTCATCATCGGACATAATTAATTGCTGCAACATTATGAGAGACTTCTCTTTATCTGTTTTTCTAATAGACAAGCGCTCCGCAGTAATAGAGTAACTTATATATAGTCCACAACTAAGAAATATATTTGTTATAACTAATCGAAGAACATTCGACAGTCATTAACTTATATCCATCAAATCAGTACAATACTATTATTGCGGGCAAAAAATAGGTATGTAAAATATTTTTTTATTGTTTATTTATTTTGGACAATTTTATCACGGACGTTTCAAATTGAATATTAGTTTCAGCAATTATTAATTTAATATAGATAGAATAGAACTACTTATGACATGAATAAGGATTAATAAAAACACTTTAAATAAAAAAAAACTTATTGATTTATTATTTTGTGATTAAACAAATCTATATTAAAAATAATTACATCATAAAAACTATTATATTTTTGATTTTATTGCTTTTAACTTAGCCTTAGATAATAAATTATGTAAAAAGTAGATTTAATACAGATTTTATATTTTTTATTTAACTATGTGCTAGAAATATTTATAGATAATTGGATGGTACTTAACATAGAAATCTATGCAAGGATTTTTATTGCTAAATGATTATTTATAATTTAAAAAATAGTTCTTATTCAATGTTTTTACATATATTTCATTGTCTAGAATCAATTCTCTAAATATATCACACTTTCATCACACATAAACATTTCTGTAAATATGTATATGATCAACGATTGGCATTGATAGTTTAATTTTTATTAATACAATTCGATTCGTAAAGCTTTTCTTTAATCAAAAACTAATAATTGAATAATGAATCAAATCAAGAATCGATAACAATATTATTTGATTACAAAATATGCATAATCAATCAAGAATTTTGTTCACCTTTTTTAATGGATTATCAAAATCCATTAAAAAGAATACACAAATAATGTTTATGCATGTAATTACATAATTCACCAAAAATAGAATTATCGTGCAATCCATGAAAAATTTTTAGCTATACCAATATGTGACTATTTATCGATTTTGTATTACATATTTCCTTCGATTAGTAATTTTTATTGTAATTTGTGTTTGTTTTCGAATTAACGAAATTCAAAGAATAATCTAGTTGTTTGCATTACTTTATAAAAATGTTTGATTATTAGATAAAATCACATTTATAGGAAAATGAATATGGATTTACAATTATATGAATTTCGTAAAAAGATTTTCGTAAAAATTTAAAAATAATAAAAAAAATAAGAAAATTTTTGTGAAAGAAAATTGCAAAAAAAATTAAATGACAATTATTTGACAATTTTACGAATTTTGTTTTTTCAATTTTTTAATTTCTATATAAAATGAATTATATATCAATTATTTATTTACCATAAACACTATCCAAGAATTATATATAATAATATTAATTCTTATGAGTTGTAAAATAGTATTTCGAAATTCACAAATCTGTCAATGTTTTGTGATATTTTAATCTCATATTTTCACATATTATCACACATTTATGTTATATATATATGCAAATTATATGTTCTATTCGAATTTTTTCTTAAATTATAAAGGAATACATTCTAAAGAAATTCATAAATTTTAAGAAATACATTTATATAATTCATTTACGAAAAAATAGAAAGCGAAATGACAAAGAAAAATCGAAGAATTTTTGTTTATTCTATCTGAATATACTATTAACTATATCCATATCGTGTTAATAAATTAGTAGGATTTTTGTAAATATATTTTATCAATAGTTAACACTTTATTTATAGAATGAGTTTATATAATGGTTGAAATCATCAACATATTCTGTTTCAGTTACATTTGATATGTTTATTTATTTTCTTTGTCAGATCATTGATTGTAAATGTAACTATTTCGACCAATTACGAAAATACATGTGATGCGAAGTAGGAACATTAGGTAGTGGGGTAATAGTACTTTTGTTACTAATCATTTTCTCATAGACGAACAGTACATAGGCAATCGATGGACTATTCTAGTGTGAAAATCTATCAGGTATTTTTAACATAAAAGTATTCACATGTTAAAATATAAGTGTTGTTTCTTTTTTACATATTGAATTTTGTTTTTATTTTAATGTTTCTAATTGTTTTCTCGAATACGTATCAATATATACAAAGTGTATTCAATATATCTATTGCGAAAAAACAATTTTTCAGGCTGTTTTTCATTTCTTCAGTTTGAAAAAAAAATTATTTCATCTATATTGTCAATAAATTATAAAAGTTGCGAATATATCATTTTTTTTTATAAAAAAATGAATCATTTTCATTTTTTTAAATGATCTGTATAACTTTTTCTATGTAATTGTAATTCTTTTTATTGAAATGAATTCAATAATGTTCAATATAAACTAAAAATAAATATTTTTAATGTAACAAGAATTTCTATCGATATAAGTAAACAATACAAACAATTTCTTTTCTAAATTTATTTATATTAGATTTTTATTTAATAAGAATATTTAAAATGAAATATATGAAAAATGAAATTATTTATCCGTAAATACTATCCAAGAACTTTAAAAACAAATAATTTTTATGTTGAAATGTGAATGTATAAAGTTTATTTAATGTTATTTATCGAAATTAAATGAAAAGAAAATAATTTTATATCATAGAAAACAGTATATAAATTGAATACCTATTTGAAATTAATACTAGGCAATGCGACTATGGATTATGAAGAAGAGATCAAGTTTGTTTACTGTTTACATTTAGCAGCAAAGCGTCTGTGTAGTAAAGTAATATAAAATAAAATAAGAAGGAAGAATAACATTAGTATTTAATTTACGCGTTAATAAGAATTCTTCTTACATTAAAAATATTTTTAAATAATATTGCATATTAATATATTGAATTTGTTTCAATATCATATTATGATATTATATAAAAAAATTATAATATGTTATATAAAAAATTGAAGATGATCCGAATTTCTGAAAAAATATGATCTATTTTAATTTTTATTTTTATTATATATATTGTTGATGGAACAGTGATAATTTTTTCTGTCAAACATTTTTTTTTTAAATTACCAAAAATTATCAAAAATTACCAAAAATGTTTGAAAAATTATTGTTACGATTAATACATCTATATACATTATATATTTTGGATAAATATATAAATATTAATACAATTAATATAATACAATATAAATATTATTATAATTCTAAAATTAAAATTAACAAATACACTAATATATAAAAGAAGAGAATAATGCATGGAAGAGTGAGACATAGAGAGAGAGAGAGATAAAAAACTAAGAATGAAAATTACAAATATAAGAGATAAAAAGAAATATAAAAAAAAAAAATATGAAAATTAAATGTATAAAATTAAATATATGTGATATAAGATATAGAAAATTTGTTTAATAATTTTTTGGAAAGTGAAAAAAATCTTTGTTTTTAACAGTTTTTTTAACAATGAAAAAAATCAATGTTCAAATGACGACAAAATAGTGAAGTTTAATAGTTTCTATATACCATTTTTTATTTAAATATATCTTATTTTAATTACAATGTAATAAGTTTATTACAATTAATAAGTTTTATTCATTCCTATATATTATATTATATATATTATATATATATATTATTTAAAAAAAATAAATTATACTATAATTCAAATATTTTATTAAATTATTTTTTATTATAAATTTATTATTTATTATTTAAAAAATTATTTTCATTTAATTTATGTTTGAAATTTATACATCAAAATCTACAAAATTTTATTTCATTACTTTATTTTATATTTTGTATTATTTATTGTGTAATATTTTTTATTATTTAGTATTTTAGTATTATTTCTATAAGTTTTAAAGAAATATTCTAGACATATTACAAATGATGATAAATATAAAATAATCTTTTGATAATTAATTTCTTTCAGAAAAGATTTTTTAGAATTTTATACAAAATAATAGAATATAACAAAAGTGGAATAAATGTAATGAACTGAAATTTAATATATTTATTGTCTGATATTTCAAAACTTCAATAAAGCTATATTAACAAAGAAGATAGTTATTAAAATGTAAGAAAACTAATTAATATAATATAATATTGATATTATTATATTATATGTGATAATGATATTATTATATTATATATATTTCATTAATGGCAGACCGCCATTGAGTATTTTTTTATTATGTTTAAATCATGAATTGTTTTAAACTTCATAAAATATTGAATGGAGTAGCTTTAATAAAATATGGAAGACATTTATGTATTTATTTATTTATTTTTTTTCATATAAATGTATTTTATCAAAATGAATTGAATAATGGGAATTTAATGAAAAAGAGAAAATTTATTTGACAGTTGATATACGAAAATTAAATTTTAATGAAATGTAATAAAATTCTTACGATTTTATATTACTTGGAATTTTAATTATATAAAATTATACAAAGTAAAGATAAAGAAATAAAATTTATATAATATTATTATTTAATTATTATCTTAATAATAATTTATTGATCGTGCATATTAAAAAAATTATATAAATTACAAGTAAATATTCGATATTTAATAAAGAAAAAGAATTAATAAAATTTCTTAATAATGTTTAAAAATATTTATTAATGATTATTAAAATAATTAAATTAAAAATGAGAAGAAAATATGATGAAACATATTTGATTCGAAAATATTCTAAATCAAAATACGAAAGAGAAATATTCTTGGTTCAAATAATATGGTTCATATGATTCGCTTCATATTACATCGATAGAGATATAATTTTTAATCATTTCGAAAAAAAAATGCAACGAAGAAAAAACTTTCAAGTACAACTATCTTTTAAAAACAAGATTTAGGCTAGAAATGAAATTAAAAATTGATATTCATTTTCAATAAAATAATTGAATTTACGATAAAAAGAAAAATATTCCGATTAATAATTTGACAGTATTTAAAGAAAAATATACATTAATAATGGAATTCTATTCAACAATCGTGCAAATGGAAATATAATATATTATGTGGATCGACTAATTTGCTGATAAAAACAAAATTTAATATTATTTAGTTAACTTACTAAACTTTATTAAACTTTATATTATTAAAAAAAAATCTTGTTCAGAAACAGTATAATAACCAATTATTTGCAATAAAGATGACAAGAATCTAAGATAATTGAAAAGATTTGAATGAAAAAGGATTTTTTTGATTCTTTATTTTTTCTTAATTTTCTTAATTTTAAAATGAATAGATCTGACATTAAAAATATTTATTTTTAATTACAGAAATTTTGAATATTAATGATTATATAATGTCTAAAAGATTATAAAAATGAAAAATTAATTCATTTTTGATTTAATTCACAATGTATATATATATTAAATATGTAACAATTGAGAGATTTATTTAATTAAGTTAGAATCAAAAATATTTAATTTTAGATCAAAACTAAAAGAATGAATAATGGATTAATTTTTTACTAATTAATTGGTTAAATTATTTAATTACATGATATTAATTATTAAGTATTATTTAAACAAAATATCGTTGAAAGACTGTAAAATATTAGATTAGATAATTTAATTAATAATAATTAATTTTAAGAACAATATTATATGTTTTTAATATCTTTTGTCATATGAAAATATAATTTTTCTTTTTTTAAATATTTTTTTTATCTGCAATAAGACTAGTATTTTGTATGTAATAAGTGATTTTTAGAAATCTAAAACCAAAAAATCTTTTTATGAATGTTATTTTTTAATAGTTTTATTCAAAGTCATTCATGTCTCTTATTTACATGTACATAATTTTTTCTATTATATATATTATAGTCGACATTATTATGTATTCATTCGTGTATCAGAACATGATTTTGAAATGATCTTAGATTTTAAAATTTTTAAATTAAATTTTCAATATGATTCCAAAGTTTATAATTGAAGCGAATATGAGATTGTAAATAAATATATTATTGTTATAATATTCAAATTTTTATACAATTACAATTATTTATTATTAGGTTTTTTAGGGTATCTATCTAAACATAAATTCATAATTAATTACTTAAAATAAAAAAAAATTAAATAATTTTCATTTAAAATTAAAATTGAATATTTAAGAGAAAAAAGAAAGAATATATAAAGAAAGATTTCTATTCTGTGTATGTAAATATTTTGTGAAGCTAATATCGATAGAAATAAGATGCAAGTATTAATAATTTATTAACAAAATAACATCATAAATCGGAACATCATCTCAAAAGTTTAAATGAAATTCATATATTAGTTCAGAGAGATATAGGCATGAAACAGATATTATTAATATGACAAGTGAATATTCTATTTACAAAATTTTTATATTTTCTATTTATCATTCCAATTATCCTTCATCAAGACTTCTATGTAACTTTGAAAATCGCTCAAAATTTTCTCAGTATTCGACAATATAAAAACGATGAAATATTCTTCAAAAAATTATTATTTAGTCTAATATCCTTTACAAATTATGATCAAATGAATTTCAAAAATATGCGTTATTAAAAATCCATGACTTAGACAAATTGATAAACACAAAATATAAATTTTTAATATAGAATCATAAGTAGAATAATTGAATCTCATTTTCATTTTTTCATTAATGGTACGCAAACTGGACAGAAATACGCTGAATTTTTAAAAAAATGTATTATATAATTATATACTTTATAATTAGATTTATTAGAAAATATGCTATCAATAAGTAATTATTCACTTTTCTGGTATTAATGCGATAGATGTCATATTATTCATACAATGCAAGATATATTATTCATATAGTACAGATCTTTAATCAAAAATTTACAAATCACTGAATTGGATGCAATATAAGATATAAAAAATAAGATATAATTAAAGATATAATTAAGTTTCAAATTTATTCATTGTTCTATTCATATTATAGTTGAATTGTAACTATAGTATTTTTAATTTGATCATAAAATATCATAAAAAAAATATCATAAAATATTGACAAATAGACACTTCTTTGCATTAATTTTAAACTATTCTTGATAATGATTTCTGAGTTGTGTTAATTAAACTTCTTTAACGAATTATTTATTAATAATGAATACATTTAATGAATTTTTATAGCGAACTACTTAATTCGCAAAAGTGCGAAACGTTCTTTCTATTTTTTAAAAACATTATTGGATTATTACTAAAAAAGGCAACTTACTAATCAACAGCTTTGGAAAATGTAGCATTCTATAATGCGCTCTGAATATTCTCCTAGACATAGTAATATTTGACATTACGCGAAATCTTCGAATTTTTTGAAGAGTCACAATTTCCAAGTCAGAAATTTAACATTTGATGAACTATTACAAATGGTTGTCTTTAGAAGTATTATACGAAATTATATTATATCTTTGATTACTGAGTATTAAAAAAATTAAAAACAGACATTGACCAAATATAACTAACATTTCAAGAATTTTGCTAAGAAATAATCATTCTTTACAATCATAATATTAATTTTATTGACGAAAATACTATGTTTCTTTGTGATGCGGATTATATATTATTTGTGACATAACAATATAACCAATTTGTTTATTTTATATCTCTGATTTTTTTTTGTATATATTAAAACTTAAAGTTTATAACAGTTAAAATGTTATAAGATCACAAATGTTATTATTATATCATAGAAATATTAAAATTTAATCTTGTTTAAAAACCATGTGAAAAATCATTTATTGATGAAGAGACCCTTTTGAATAGTTAGATTTGAATATTATTATAATATTGATTTATCTTATGAGGAAATTTATTGGCAAGAATAAGCTCTGATTGGCTAATATTTCATAGAAGTGTTAATTCATGATAAAGAAAATCATTAGTGTGATAGATCCTGATTGATTCCTATGATAAATATAGTTGAAATACTGTTAATTCATCATTTGATTGATGAGAAAAAGGAAATCTCAAAGAAACTTCATTTCATATTGTTGAACTTATATAAATTATAAAAACTGAATCTACAAGTGCTAATTCTAATGCGGTTATGTTGATTTTAAATTTCTCGCTTGCTTAGTTATTTCATCTATTCTCAAAAAAGAAACTTTCTTGATTCTGAAGTGGGACTTCAAAAAAGTTCTTGTCCTAAATTTGCTTCTAAGGAATGAGAATTCCTTAGAATTCTTGTTTTTCTAGTATGTCCAGTCTTTCAAGTAATAGTGCAAAAGCATAATAATTTAAGAGCATAAAATTTAGATGAGAAATCTATGGTGATTCTTGTGAAAATGGCGTCACGATTTGCAAATGCTTTAAATTAATTATAAAGTTACATGCTCATCAAATACAATAATTTAATCTGATTTCCAAAAGACTCTTAATATAGCTTGGCAATAATGAGACTTAAGATAAGCGAAAATTTTGTCGAGTATTATATATTGATTGAGTTGAAATTTGTTTAAAAAAAATATTAAACAAGCTTAGTTGTTAACTAAAATATCAAATATGTAGGCTGATGAATTTATGAGATAAATAACTGATTCTATTTTAATAACTTATAACATTAAAAAATAATGAAGGTAATAATTATTGTAACAAATTATTGAACGAACTATACAATTTGTTATTATTCGCTTTAGAAAATATTGCAAATATTGCAAATATTGCAATAGAATAACATCATATTAAATATATTTAAGAGATTTATGTGTTTATAATTTCGTTTCGATTGTCATAAAATCACGGTAAAAATTCATAATAATTTTAAAAAGTTTAGAATCATTATATATTAATAACCACGATAAATAAAAAAATAAAATAAATGTAATTTCGTACAAAAATAAATGATACAATTTGATAGAATTTATAGCGTATAGAAAAAAAATCAATCTCATCACGTTCTTTTTCAAATTATTGTTTTCCATTATTGATAGCAAATTGATTGAAATAATCAATTTCAATCACTTATACTTAATATTTGCTTAATTCCAATATTTAATCCAATCTTATGACTGGACAACAAAATTATTATACTATAATTGCGTTTTAAAGTTTCTAATATATTAAAAAGCCTTTTGTAAGTGAATCAAAATTAATAGCATAACGAAGCAAGTTTTCAAATAGAAGAAAAAAAAGAAGTTCGTTAAATATAAATTCTATGAAAGAATATACAGCAACAGATTTGATTTTTCATTATACTTCATCGCTATTATTATTTCCATTTTTTAAAGAAAATCTGTTTATATTTAATAAGTTTATTCATTTTTTATAATTATGAATAAAAATCTTTTTTTTTCCTTCCTATTTCTCTAATATTTATCCTACTTTGCAATTGAATAATTTTTAGAAAAAGAAGATAGTAAGTTGTAAAGTTGACAAATAAATAAAATTAATATTCATTAACTTAGGCACTGTTAATGTAAATATTATTTTATTGCAGATTTTCTTGTTTAAGAAATTAAATAAATATAAAAACAATTTACTATATATATTTATTTAATTCTAATATTTTATCTTTAGTAAGTTATATACATTATATAGATTAAATCCATTTCTAATTTATATTTATATTATAATAAATTTTTTATAAAAATATTGATAATATTTCACAAAATCTCTAAAAAAAATTGAGAAAAAAATTTAATAGATTATGATTATAAGTATTTCGTTATAAGATTTTAATATATTATGCAATATCTTTATAAAATTATTTGTAAAAACCAAAATAAACATAACAATGAAGCTTATAAGAATAAAATTTGCTTATTAAGCTATAAGGAATTAAAGTTAAGCGAGATACTGATATAGAAAACATTATTGTATTATTTATGTAACACATAATAAAGAATGTCAAATAAATCAAATCAAATCATTCCTTCATTCGATTGTCTGATGAAAGAAAATAATAATAATAAAAAAAAAAAGAATATAATGCAAATATTAAATCCGCATATACTATTATTCTTTTATCGTTAATCTTCATTCTAAAAATAACATTTATATATAAGCCTTATAACAAACTTTTTATTATTTCCACATATAATTACAAAAATAAATTTCTAATATAATTAATCGCAATATTTGACCAACCACAATTATATAAAAGTAACCATTATAAAATAACCATATTACAATTATAAAAATAATCATACTTTTAGTTAACGATTTTAACGCGAAGAATCAAACTGGAGAAAATCCGATTTATAACAGTAGACATAGCATTAAAGAAATAAATGGAAAGAAAAAGCAAACCATACATTGCATTATTTTTTAAGCTGATAGACATACCATCTTTCCAAAAAAAAAAAATGCAAATTTCTGATGGATAATTGTGAGCAATATTATAATACACATTATAATGTTCCTTATACTAAAAAAATGGACTTTTGATACGATATACAATTATACTTACTAAAATACAAAAACATAATCATAAAACAGTATAAGTTGAATTTTAATAAATCTTAATGACAAAAATCTTTCTATAGAAAATAGACTTTCTTTTAAACAAAATCTAAATTTCTATATTGCAATACATTATATCATACCTCATGCTAAACAAATTTTTACTTCCATGAAAAAATATATTATTTTCTTGTTCTTTCCTTATAAAATGTTTAAAAAAACCAGTTTCTTTCAGAGTTAAATAAATTATCAAATTCTATAGATTATATATAATAAAATCTCAATCTACAATATTAAAATCATCGTAAAAATTATTTGCGAAGTAATTCGTTTTTCATACATTCATTAACAACTACTAAAATATAATAATAAAATCAAAATTATTCTCTACAATCTATTAAATTTCTTTCCAAAAAATTAAAAAAAATTTGTAAAGCCAAAGATATAATAATCAGATAAATATTTTCATAATTTTTCATATTTTTCATATTTTTCATATTTTTTTACAAAACTTATAATTTCGATAGAAACAATATTCTCTTTTTCAGATTTGAAAAAGATTTTTTAAAAAGATTAAAACATAATCTTAAATAAAAACCTAAACATATTCTAGACACTTTCGGATTTTATATTGAATGAATTGATACATATATTAAATGAACTGGTATCGTCATATCAAGAAATAATTAGTACTCAATATAACATAATTCATTTACTAACAATAAAGATAAAAAAATATATCGAAGGAAATAAATTTCCCTCAATCAAACAATCATCACATTCAATATTACATTGCCAACAATTCCAATATAGATTTAATACTTTCAGACTATTTTATCTTATTTACCACACAAATAACAATTTTTAAAAAACTCAAGAATAAAAAATCCACAACCATTGACAACATAGCCAAGAACTTTTATATTCTTTTATATTCTTATATCTTGCATATATAATCCTGTTTATATAACTATAATAACTATCTCTAATTGTATATTCTGAAAATAATGAAATTTATAACTAATTATGTATAAAAAAATATGTAAAAAAAAATATACAAGGCAACATTCTAGATTTGATTACAAATTAATTAGTCTATTAATAAAATCTTCGAAAAAATCATAAAAAAATATGAAAAAACATAAAATATCATGCAAAAACTATAATGCAATAATAATATATTATTATGATTATTACATTATAGTTTATATTTTATATTTTATATTATTATATTTTATAATTTTATATTATTATGATTATTATATTAATATTAATTTCCTGATATACAATTTGGTTTCTGTGAAAACCAAATTCGCCTTTGAGATATTTATTGGATAAGAAATATTGCATAACAATAGCCTTCATTGAGTTTTATATGATTAAACAGCTTCTTCTTTAAACTTCACTAAACTTTTAAAGATGAAATTCCAAAATCATATAATAAAAATATTATAAAATATACTCAGAAACAAAAAGTTTATAATTATATCAAAGAAAATATCACTTTCACAATAAAAAACGATTTACAATCATTTCCTTACTTTATTTAGCATATTTAGCATATTTTAGCATATGTCACAGAAATACAAATAACATGCTACACGCCTTTATACTAAATAATGATAATTCTAAACATAGAATTAGTTTTCATAAATGATCTCTTGAATTTATAATCAGCAAATCTTCTTTTAAATTCCGAATCCGATTCGTGTCTTTATTCATATTATAGCTGAATCACAATTATAATATCTTCAATTTATAAATTAAAGTTTATGTTGAAAAATAAATATTGCAGTAATCCTGAACTGATTTTCATAATGATTTCTTATATTATTAATAACAAACTTTTATAATGAACTATATCTGATTTAATGATTTCTGATGAATATTTAAACATCTTCATGAAGTACTCCTCATATTTTTTCAAAAGCAATATTACCAAAAAAGGCAACTTACCAATCAAAGACTCTGGAAAATGTGATTTCTCTCATATGCGAATTTATAGGATTATTAATAAATTAAAAAGATTTAAAAGATTTAAAAGAAAAAGATTTAAAAGAAAAATTGATCAGAATACGTAGTTAATATTTCAAGATTTTTGTTGAAAAATATTTATCCCTTACGATCGTGTTATAAATCGTACCGAAGAAAATCCAATGTATATTTTTGAGATATGAGCTATGTATTATTTATGATACATATCTCTCTTAAACAGCTCTTTTAAATAGTTCATTCAATTGAACAAATATTAAAATAAAAGAAAGTTGAACGCAAAGTTAATAGATTATGATTTGACGTACAACTGAATTATATGATTAAAGTTTCATTTTTATAGATCTTATCGTGATAACATAATTATTTATTATAACATAATATTAAATAATCAATTTTAACGCAATATGAGTTATGTTAATATATATAAAATTATATAGATTTATCTTAATATAAAATCAACTATCGCTATGTGAATTTAGGGAAATAAACGTTTGATATAGTTTATATTTATTTGATTGATTAGTTATTAATTAGACGATCCATATTGGATGAATGATAATTATATATCTTAAATTACTAAGAGAATCCTGTTCTCTTTGAAAATTATCAGGAATTCAATTTGGTTGAATGTTGATAGTATATTGCAATGCTAATTCTACGTATCATGAATTTTTATAAATATTCCTTTTGCTCCAAAACTGCATTCGCATTTTTTAGATGTGGCTTTAAGATGAAAGTCCGTTTGATATATTTATTATTATACAATTAAAATCAAATATTGTTAAAACCGATAAAGAAATGCTCAAATATAATTCGGAAATAAAAAATAGAAATCGGGAATTTAATATTGTTTTTAATTAATGAAAGAACATTAATAAACAGAGCTTTATATAAAAGTAATATATTATATAAAAGTAATTTCTACTATTCGTTTGAAATGTTTAATGATTTGAGCACTATCTCCTTATAATCTTCCGAAATAAGTAATTTAACTGTTATCATATTATAGGACATATATCTGATTTTATTAATATTCTGGGAGCATCCTCAGTTTTAATTCTTTTAAATAATGAATTTTTTTATTAATGAATATTTTTTAATAAATATTTATATTACTTACACTATGCTTATTTATACAATTGTAATATGTTACGGGTTATTTTTGTAAAATATTGTAAATTTGTCTTTGTTTGTAAAAATGATAAATTTTTTGTTTGTAGAAACAATAAGTTTTTTACAACCTATATTGTTTATTGTTTATATATTGATAAATCTATTTATAATTTAATGATTTAATATATTCTGTGCCCTTATAGTGTTTAAAAAATAATGATAATATTCTAAGACTCATTTGTTGTAATTTAACGAAACTATATAACTCATTTGCTCAAAATAATTGTATTGCATGTTTTGTTGTTAAATTTATACATTATTTTTTTAAGCTTTCGATAAAAGAAAAATAGATTATAATAATATGATAAATGAAGTAAGCAATATTAAATGTAGCGAATTAACGCTTATAAAAACAATGAAAAAAAAAAAACAACAGTTGGAAACAGTGGAATAATAAAAAAATGAAAGTTAACGAAGTATGTAAAATTTTTAAATTTTTAAATTATATTGTAAATTCTGTTTATTAAGAATATAAATTATGTCACAGAAATAAATATATTTATTGCATATTAAATATACAAACAAATAATTGGTTCTCTTTTGACGCTTATATCTTTAATAGTATACAAATTTTAAAATTTAAATGTGATTTATGAATTTTTTTGAATATTTATAATAGTATGATAAATGAATATCTTTAGTTTAAATAATAATCGAATTATGTTGAAAGTTTTTGATATGTAAGTATTGTTAAGTCACATGTATTATTACAAAATGACTAATAATTCTAAAAATATGAAACTGAATATGAAACTAAAAAATCCTTACATAATTTCATAAAATTTTTTTCACAAAAACTTTGATTATTTTGTTAATGAGTTATTAATAAAAAACATTAGCCAATCATCAATGAAACGTTATGAAGTGTCAAATCTAGTTGAAATCAATATCGTTGACTTCAAATATATCACTGATCAAACATGAACAAATCTATAATATATATTTAAAAAAATATATTGAATATTATAGTTTATTTATATAATATATTGTTATTTGATATAATTCGATATAATTTTTTATCGATAAAAAAATATTTATTATATTTAATACATTTTCTTTGAAATATGATGCTTATATTTGTATTTAACCGGTAGTATATAACCAATGCTATTATCACAACTCGACCAAGCTATATATTTAGATTGGTCAATGTTTTTTGTAGATAAAAAAAAAAATTCATTAAAAAATTGGAACGTAAGTTTTTGCAAAGGAAAATATTGCTTGAAATTATCTCAAGAATCTTCAGTTAATAAATATTCTCACATTTTTGCGATGCTATATGTTTCTATTATATTTATATTAGTCGATATTATTTCTATATAATGAATTATGGATATAATCGATACATAATACTTAAATTAATTATTAAATTATTATTAAATCAATTATTAAATTAATTAAATACTTAAATCAGTTAATAAAATTATAATAAAATTATAAAAAAAATTTCGTTTTAATTATTTTTTGAAATACAGTATTGTTAACTATTGTTAACTATTGTTTTTCAATCTGTTTTTTCTTGTTGACTATGATAAATTTATTTTCGAGATGATTATTGCTATAATTTTATTAAGAAATCTTAGTATTTTGTTAGAAATAATTATTTTTACAATTTTTGAAATTTTTAAAGCTGTTTTAAAGCTGTTGTTTTTGGTAACAAAGATATTTTATTTGCACAAATGAGATCTATTAGAACACAAACGATAAATATTTTAAGCCTCATAATGTTGAATAAATCATAAATCGGCGAGGAATTTCTCTAAAGTGTTCTCTTTTGTTACTGTCAATTTTTGCAACTAATTCTTTAAATTTCCTTAGCTGTTTATGTATCTTGATTTGAATAATTGCATATTATAGTTCATTTTATCTCTAAAATATGTTTCCAAATATTTATATTCAAACAATTTATTATATACAATTTATTATAATATTCAGTAATTTTATTGATATCAAGTATTTCATCAGTGTTCAAAGGATTTCAGATAGAACAGATAGAATATAATTCCACTCTGAGTTAGATTTTTAGCATATAATCTTTAAATATATTTATTTACCTAATCTTCTTAATTTATATTGAATATTTTTTTTGTGTTTTTTCTTTTTATATATATTTTTCTCATATTTTCCTATTTCACTAATTTTAAATATATTTATCTAATAATTTTATTATTTTATTTTTTTATCATTTTTAAATATTATATTCAAAAATTCATTTTATCTGTTCTAGTAATAAGATCCTCTTATTCCACATAATATGCAATATATTTTTAAGGATTTTATAAATATACATGAATAATCAATTCCTTTCAATTGAGAAGGCATACTCATTGCTTTTATTACATTCTATATATATTATATTTATCATTTTGATTACTATTTACTCTTAAATTATTATCATTTTTATTATTACATGCGTTTATATTATTGTTGTTGTTAGCTTTTACTAGTTATTGTAGTTTTGTTATTACTGATTATTACTTATTATTATTACTATATTTACATCTTAATAATAATTATTATTATATTTTATATCTTATACCTTATACTGATACTTTTTATATCTTTACTTTTACTTTTATAATTTCTTACTTTTGAAATTTATTTGTGAATTTTAATTTAGAAAAGCAAATCATTGATATTAAAGCAAATTATGGAATTTGCTCCATTCTAATTTAAATATTTTATTAATAAATAACAAATAGGTTTATAAATTTCTTTTTATATTAATTTCTTATATTTTGTCTTTGGAGTGACTCACGTGATCTGAAAGAATTTTGTTAATATTTTTAGGTAAATAAGATCTATTCGATATTAGCTTTCATTTCAGTAATCATCATTTTTATTTCATCCATATTGGAAGCTGGTTATTTTTTCTTGCACAATCCTCGCAATTATATTCTTCAGGTACATTTTACTGATGTTTATGCTGACGTAATCCAGCATAATTTATATATATATTGTTACATATATCACACGCATATATTAGAATTCATTGTAAATACATTACATCGCTGTATATATTGTATAGCATTTAAGATAGAATGATTTTGCAATTCAATTTTACATGATGTTTATCAATTTCGTCAATTTGTTAATTGATTATGATCAAGTAAGATTAACTCGAGAATAAAAAAAATTGTTAGTTGAGATAGAATCATTTAAAAATACGATCGCTTAGATTAATACATAATATTGATAATATTTCGTTTTGTTTATCGAATATGTCAAATATTTTGATTGTATCATCTAGATTTGTCTTATGTCTTGTATCATATGTCTTGTCCAAGATCTCTATCAATGAGAGATTGTTTGTTGTTCATTATTTAAATTTAAATTTCTTTTTTGGCATAATTTGATCAATTCCTCAAATGGCTGCGACTTTTTCGAAAATCAAAGTCCTAATTACTAAATATATAAAAATCATCACAAAGAATCGCTATTCTTGGGAATGAATTTCCATTGTTGTTTACAAATGAATATAAAGAATGTGCTGCTAAAGAAAAAAAAACAGAGATTGTGTCATAGATGACTATATATGTTTATATTGGTGATTTCGGATCGTTTCACAAGATTTTATATTATTTTCGATCATTCGAATAAAGAACATTTTCTCAATGTCGAATAATACAAAATCATGTGTTCAAAAATGATAAGAAGTTTTATTGAATCAAAAATGGACATGAGGTTTTTCAATCAAGTTTTGTTTTTTTTGTATTATAACGGCATTGTCGGCTATGAAAAATTGTTTGACGCATAATAATTTTAAATATAGCTTTACATGATTACAGATTAATCCATCGATCGTTAATCTATTATATTCGGGATCTGCAAATAGAAGATCAATTAGTAGATGCAAAATCTTTGATTTGATCTTTGATTTTATTTAACAATAGAAGCTTCTTATTGATTTACGGAATTATTGAAAATAAAATATCGAGGCAAAATTTATTAATTAACATCTACATAAAAAAATTTAAAGATATCATTATGATCAAGTAAGATCCTAATATATGACTACCCAATATTCTTTTAACATAATAGAAAAATCATAAACTACAAATGGAAATATATGAAGACCTACAGATATGTACCATTCAATTGAATTTTCAAATTACATGAAAAAAAACAGTAACCAAAAATTATATAAAGTCGTAAACAACATGTATAAATTTCATCATAAAATTAATTAAAAATTATTAAACAAAACCAGATTTATAATATCCAATAACTTCATCTTCAATGCAATTTATTCCTTCTATTATGAAAAAAATTATATTATTATAATTATATAATGATATAATTAAATATCATATATTTCTTTGGAAATATTTATCGATCTTGATAATCAAGACTATTCAAAATACATATCATTTATTTATTATATTCCTATATATAATCAATATTGACTCAAGATTAATCTTAAATTACAAGATACAAAACAAAAAGGCGCAACATCCATGTAAAAAAAATATAAATGAAAAAAAAGGATTACTGATGGGTCTTCAACAATATTTATATTGAATAACAAACAAATCTTACTGATTCAATAATGTTATATATAATATAGACGTTTAAAAAATTTTACGTGCCAGAACATCATATATAATAGTATTTAAATAATACAATGCAAATAATGTAAATATAATAAAGCTTTATAAATACTGTAAATATCAACATTTTCGCCTTCACCTTTTCCCCTCTCTTAAATAATAATAACATATGTACAATTTTCCTGTATCTTTTTGCATACATTTCTGATAATATATACATCCAAATATCCTAGGCTTTCTTATTAATAGCATAGATAATCTTCAGCGTTCATATTACAAACAATTAATACAATCAGAAGACATCAAAATAAAAAAGAATTTTATGTATTTTTTAAAAATTTTTATGTGTTTTTTTATATTGTTATTATATTCTTTATTTGACATAATAAATATATTTTTTTAACATAAACAAAAGAGAATCCTGACTTTTGGATTTGAAAATTGTGATTTAAATAGGATATTTTTCCTCATTTTTTTTTCAATTCTTATAATTTAGAGAGAGATATTCATGACTATTCCAGACAAATATACGAAATATATGAAAAAAATTTATTTGTAACTTTATTTGTACTTTTTCACAAATTATGTTTTTAATTTGTATTTATGAGTGAAATGTCTTCTAAAATTAAAATTAAAATTAGAGTTTATAGTTGTGATTTAATTAGAAGTGAACATATACGAAAAATGAAGAAGAGAAAAGAAATTTCATGATATTAGAAAATAGAAGCGTAAACGCAAAGTTTCAATAGCCAAAAATAAATAGAAACAATAACAACTAAAAAAAATGGAAGTGACATAGGGAATACAATTTAACTTCCAGATCTTTGAAAGTCGGTTCCTATCTTGGTCTTTTTTCATTTTCTTCTCGGTTCTTAACATATTATTTGTTATAAAATATTGAATTTTTATATATATATATATTATTGATTTGATTTATTGCACAAATATTTATATAATTATTATGATTTATTTTATATTGTATTTTAGAATTATTTAAATTTTTTATTTTATTTTTTATTTTATATTTTAAATTTATTATATTATAATTTTTTATTTTATTATTTAAATTCAATATTCAATAGCTTCATATCGAATATAAATTGAAATTCGTAAGTAGTTTATAATCTAATAATTATATTGCATTATTTTAATTTTTAATTAATATAATTATTATAATAAGAATAGGAAATTATACAGATATGTATTGTTCATAAATTTAAAATTAAATCAAAATAAATATTTTTGCATATTAGATTTTGTTTATTTTAATGTCAAGATTTAAATGATAAAATGAAAATGTTTTGTGAATTACAATAAATAAATTGTTTATATACATTTACTTGAAAATTTTTAGTTTTTTTTTCAATATTTGTTAGGATAAGAGAAAAATTCATACAATATCATCTTTTTTATTTAGAAAATTTTACAATAAATTTTTAAATCTTAAATACATATAATAAAGTAATATATTTTATTTCTTAAATCTAAGCAGATTTTTTTTTTATTAAATTTTAACATTAATAACATTGTTCAAATAAGTTATATATGTATATAACTAACATGTTAATTATTAATTACATTTTCTTTCAAATATCATTTTCGTTTTGAGTTTTTCACTTATAAATGAAATTATATATGAAATCGATTCATTAAGTCATATCATAAGTTATTTCTTTTTTCGTATTAATAAAATTTTTTTAAAATTTTATAGTAATATTTACATTAATGTCAAAACAAATAATATAATTATCTAATATTAGAATTATGAATTTATTATTTTATTATTTATTATTTAAATAACATTTTTTATATTTTTTTCAGGCTAATATCATTTTATATATTTTATGTATATATTATATATTTTTGTCGAAATAATTACAATTATTAATGATTTAATTAAAATTTATAATTTATATTCTTAGTTTTCTTATTTCTTATTAATTTAATTGTTATTTTTGTTGTAATTCTGAAGAAGATGTAACTTTCTAATAAAAATATAAAAAACAAAATTCTGTTAATAAATAAATATTCAATAAATATCATCGAATTAATATTTAAATTATTTTTAACATTTCAAAGTAAAATCAAAATTATTTTATAAAAAGAATTAGTTATAGCTTTTGTCTTATGAGAATTAATATTTCATGAAATTCGTATAAACAATATTTTATATTTACATTATATTATTATATTATATTATTATATATATTTATTATTATATTTATGTATCAGATTGTAGATTTTATTTCTATTTATAATTTCAAATTAGCCCGTTGGAATATTTAGAATTGAAATATATTAAAAGTAAATAAAATCAAAATAAAACTTACATAATGTATCGCAAAAGTCAAACAATAATTAATGAATAATCAAAAATTTTTTTTATTTTGATATTTTTCTCTTTACATATTACATACGGTTTTGACTCTTATTATTTAATCAACATTTATAAATTTTGATCAAATTGTTACATATTCTTTTATTTCAAAAAAATGTTGCAAAAATCGCTTCGCTAATCGGAATGACAAATAATTTAATGTAATTAAACATAAATTTTTAAGCTATTTTCATAAGAAAATGTATATTTATGTTATAAAAAAAGTTTATATTTTTTTTATTGCAACAGTAAACAGTATAGAAAGGTCAACTTATGTTATTAAATGAAATTTATATTTGCTTTTTGGTTTGCGATATATAAACTTATATTAATAAATCTTATAAATAAAACAATTTCATTACTGAAAAAATATTAATCTCATAGAACAAACATGAATAAATTTTTAATTAATATAATTTAATTTAATAGTAATTTTTATAACTCTCATATTATAATATCATAATATGATTTTATTTACAATTATTTTAAATTGATATTAATATAATTAATAATTATAATATAATTTACAATTATTTTACAAATTAATACTAATATATAGATATTATATATTAAACTCATTTATCTTGCTATACATTAAACTCATTTATCTTGTTATACATTAAACTCATTGTCTTAATTATAAGAATTTGTATTTATAAAAAATTATATAAATATAATATTAATTTTTTTATGATTAGATTTATATGATCCAATTATATTTCCAAAAATATACTATATATAATTTTATATAATTTAATTAAAATTGAATAATTTTATATATTATAATTTAAACTTTCTAGAAATTTTTAATTTATTGATTTTATTATTTTAATTCATAAAGAATTTATTAGAATTTATGTGAAGAATAAATTTTTTACTAGATTTAATTGAAGATATTCAATAATTATTATATTATATATAATTGGCTTAAATTCTATTAATATTAATATAATAGAAAAATCAAAAGATTTTCAATTATTAATAAATCTATTTATTAATGATTATTACTTTATTATGTAATTAAAATATATTTAATTTTATATATTAAAACTTTTATATTTATGAATATATTTTTTATAATAATATACTTAAATAGTATTATAATAATTTAAGTATGTTTGTAAATAATTAAAAAATTTAATTCATATATTAATTTTAACATAAATAGAAATATAAAAATTTATAAAATCTTTATTACTTATTTTCAAAAACAATTTTAAACAGCCTGTAAATTCATTTTAACTACTAAAAAACAATCCAAAATAGAAACTTTTCACAAATTCAATATTACTGTATGAGGAAAAGTTATATCGAGGTGCAAAATTCGTAAAATTTCAATCAGACTATTGCGATCAGAACTATATTAAATCGAATATTACATGGAATTTCCAACAAAATATCGATCAAATATCTACAATGATAATTCTCTTAGAGATATATAAAACTAGATAGTAGAAACAAAATATAGCAAAAGGCTTATGAAACTTAGAATGACTTAAAATTTTAATTCAAAACCCCCTATGAAAAAAAGTCAGTGTTTACATTTATGTAAACTCTATTTTTAATCTGATATTATCATTTCAGAAGAAGCAAACTTCTAATCGTTTTTACAATGAAAAGTTTTCTAATAAATCTGATATATATGATAGTTATAAATGATAATTAATATTTAAACGATCTTTTTTAAATTTTTCTTAAATTTAAAAAATTAATTTTGTTATGCCTTATTTTTAAATAAAATTTTCAACTTTAAAAAAATGTCACCAAAACTATAAATATTAATTAATCAAAAAATTGAAAAAATGCAATATCTACTAATGCAAATATTAATAATAGATTTAAACAATCAACATTTAGAAATATTTTTTATTATACATTATCAATAATTTTTAAAATATAATTTTAAAAATATGTATTCTATGAAATATCATGTATAATCAATAAAATATAAAAACAAGAAAAAATTAAACTTATTAAAAAAAGATTATTAAAAAATCACTATTAATTTATATCTTTAATTTTTCTAATAAATGAAATAAATAATTCATGAAATTAGTATATTAAAACATAATAATAAACATAAAAATAATCAAAACATCATGATAGTTGAAATATATTATACAATAAGATTTTTATCTGCAAAAGATTGTTTCTAAAACTTTCCATGGATAATAACAAATTCTATTTTATATATATATATATATGTATGTATATATATAAAGTATATGTATGTATGAATATTATGAATATATATAGGGTATGAATATTATACATATTTATGTGGGAATAATGAAAAAGAGTCACTGCATGTAGTTGAACGGACGTAGAGAAGCGAGAAAGGCAAAACGAGAGAAAAGGATTCCGTGCCTCTACAAACGAATGTAATATGTGTGTAATATGTATGAGGAGAGATGAGATGCGTCCCGATCGGGAAAGAGACAAGTCAATGTGTAATGCATGCCGGAGAATATCTGATATACGACTACGTTTTGTATTTCTCAAATTATTGAATCCATTAATATTAAATTCTAATATTTTATATAAAAGAATAAAGAAATATTAACCTTGCTATGTCTCAATCCTATGCTATGTCCCAATACATTTATTGTACATTTATTATTATGATAATTAGATGTAAATATTATGCAAAATAAAATTTTTATGAATAATTAAAATGGAGCTTAATTAAAAATATATTTTATTCTTCAAATAATATCACATATGTATTATATTTTGAATATTTTATACTTCTTTGATTATCATGTATATTTTTGTATATTTATAATTTTTTTTATAAATGCATAAATATCCATAGACTAATGGTAATATTTTATTTATTTCATTTCACATAAGTATTAATTAACTTGATTATCAATTTTGTTATAATTAGTATTAAATTTGCAAGATTATATAAATATTGTACATAAATTATATATTTTATGGAAAAAAAAATTCTATAGAATTTATGTGTTCTATAATAAAAGACAGTTGCAACATAAGATTTTAACAATGAAATTGAATAAATGATTAAGTCAAACGAGAATATAATCGATAATGTTCAAATTGATCAATTCGAGACATCCTTACGGTTTTCACTATTTATTTATTGTATTCTCTAGATAGAATATTAGAACTTCGAGCGAAAAATATCATTTATAAACAAACCGATAGAGTATAACTATTTTAATTATTCAATGTCCAATAATATAGAATGAATGAGACTATTTACCATGGTTTTAAGAATATAATAATGAATGAGATAAATGAGATGAATGAGAATAGTGAAAAAAACTTTTTGTTTCTGTTTATAATTTTAAATGCTATTTATATTGTTACTCAAATATATATTTTTATATGAAGAAATATTATTAAATTTTTATACATTCCTTCAATTTGTAAATATGCTGTCTTAATTTTTTCAAGTTTTTATATAGTAGTATCTCATTTAAATGATTCCATAAATATCTTTTTTTGTGAAAACGTAAAAAATATTGAATAATAATTTAAATAATAAATTAAATCATCAATATCCTGTTGTTTTTTTTTAAAGTTTTTAAAATCATCGATGTTTTTTTTTCAAAGTATATATTTTTATAAGTATATATTTTTTTCTATTGCATTGTATAGCTCATAAAAAAATGCATTCAGGTTTGTACTATGATGTAACTTCTAAATAATTTTGAAATAAAAAAAAAAAAAAATGACAAAAATGAAGATTAAATATAAAATTGATAGATGAGAAAAACATAAATTTTGAAACATAGAAACATTTTCAAATCTGTAGAAAAAGTTTTTTGTAGTATAAGGAATATTCAAATAATTTGATTATGACATGTAATATTTATGATGTTTTATTGAATGTTTTATTTTAGATGTTTAAAATTCTCTTCAGCTCGTATATTGTTTTAAATGTATAATGATAGATTTTAAAAATTTTCAATCCTTTCAATTAGAATAATAATAATATTAATTAACAATATATCATTGAAAGTGATATAATAAATAATAATAAAAATATTCATAACAAGTTATCTGAATATTTTTTATAATATAAAAAAGTTTTTCTAAAGTAACTTTAACTATCATTTTCGAAATTCAAGTTCATTAAAAGATCATATTATGATATATCTGAATACATTTTTTCATAAATAACATAATAAGAAAAAATATGTAATTATTTAAAAAAATATTAATAATTTTGAAAACTTTGAAAAAATTATAAAAATATTTTGTAAAACATTTAACAAATTACAAAATAATAATTAAAATCATTAAAATTCAATTTTAAAAATGACTATAAAAAGGAAAAAATATACAACAATGCTTAAATGCGTAAATATATAATTTTAAACTTTTAAAATTGAAGAGTCTAATATTAAAATTAATAGAAAATATTTTTCATATAATAATAGTTAGAAATGATATATAACAGTTAACAAAACTCAAAATATATTATGGTATCTAATAACTAACAAATATGTATGAAAAAATACTTTTAAATGAGAATATTACTCCAGAAATATTTATTATTAATTTTAAAATAATATTAACTCCAATTCATTCGCTATACCATATAAAGTATTTCAAAAATAATAGAACATCTGTAAATTAGAGATTCTCAGGGTAGTAATAAGCACATTTAACAACATTTAACATTTTTTTTTGCAAAAACTTATTATATAAATTATAGCTTTATTAATGAATTATTATAAAAATATTAGCCAATTATGGAGTGCATAATCTAAATGAGCCGCGACAATATCATTGACTAATGTCGCTGATCGAGCACGAACCAATTCAATTAATATATCTCGAAGAAAGTGTGTTGAATATAACAAATATTTTTTTTAATAAAAAATTATATCGAATTATATCACGAACAATAAATGAACTGTTATTATGAATTAATTGTTATAATGAAATTGATATAAAGAAATCAATGTTAAACTCTTCTAATAAATGAACGATGAAAATTATATATTTGAAATAATAAAAAATAAATCATTACCTACATTAAATTTAAAAAACAATTCATTTAATTTTTTAAAAAAAATAAATAAAATCAGTCACTCATCAAAAATTCAACTTGTTTTGAAATATGGATCATTATCTTTTGAATATCTTTTTTTCTTGTTAACATTAATGGAAATTTTTATTAATATTATAGTAATATTATAGTAATATTAAATTAAAAAAAGATTACAAATAAAACATTTATCGTTTGTTCCATTATCATTAATACTGATATAAGTAATCAGTTGATTACTTATAATTCAATAATTTTAGAATAGAAAGTAGAATTATCTCTAATAATTAATAATTTTTAATAATTATCTATTGAAATATCTATTGATTCGTTGAAATTTATCATTTTCTTTGAGAATATGATGCATTGTCATGCGATATTAAAACAAAAAAACTTATTATTAAACTATTTATTATTAAACAAATATTTTTTAAATCAATTGATGAATAATCAAATTATATTGGTAATTAAATAATCAAATCTTGTAATTCATCTCAGATAGCTAATTTTGACATTGATTGCTAATAAAACCATTCTTTTCTATTTTTGATATTAATAACGATCTGTAATGACCGTGGATTATTATATGGATGACCTTTGAAATATCCATGTTATATGCAATAATAGTAGCCAATACCCAAAATTCTTTGCTATCTATCTATAATATGATTTCGATTTTCATTTCTATTTACTTTTCATTTCACTATTATAATTTCCATTTTTTATCTTATTGAAAAGATTTCTAAATTCTGACGATTAGATTGCGAGAGCCATTACAGTTATTCCGTTACAGCTTAAAACAAGCAATATATCGAATATTAGATTCGAAGATCAATCATTGACATAAATTCATTAGAAAATATATTTATCAATTCATATCAATATATTTATCTTTTTTTTTGGAGGCGTAGCTTTCCATGACCATGAACTTTTATCTATCTCATTCACTCATTCTACATTTCACTCTTCATTCTCTACATTAAAGTTTTGTTATTATTGAAATGTAGCTATTATGTTCCCATCGCATTAGACTAATAGTCATATATTAAAATATTCTACTTGTTCATAAATATGTATTATATTACTCATATTATGTAATAATAAAACTAATTTATTATACAATTCTAATGTCAAAACATTCAAATATCCGTATGCAAATGGAAATTAACATATGAAATTCACTGAATTTCATAAGTTTTTGAAAATTTTATTAATCTAAATAATATATTTTTTTTATTTCAAATATATATATTGATCGTTCATTTATTACAAAAGTTTTATATTGATTTTTTTATACCACAATTTTAGTACAATATCAATTAATTGGTTTATTCATTATTTGTGGTGTAAATATTTGATGTAATTTTTTACCGATAAAAAAATTTATATAATATATTTATATAATATATTTCTTCATGCTTATACTTGATCACATATGCTGTTTATACTTGTTCGTATACTTACCGCTCTGTCGGTAGTATATAACCAACGCTATTATTGTGGAATAGATTACGTGGTGATTGGCCAGTATTCTTTGTTAATAATTTGTTAATAAAACCGAAAATTTTTGCAAAAGAAAATGTTGCTTAAAATTACCATAAAAATCTCTAGTTTATGGATATTCCAATTTTAGGACATTTTGTATAAGATATATATTAATAAATAAAAGTTTATACATATATGTCAAAAGTCATTGAATGAATGTATTCTCTTCGAACTAAAGTTTGAGCTTCAAAAAATTCACGATTGACAATTTTCTTTTTTCCTTTAATCTGGACTATTTAATTTGTTATAATTCAATAGTTCAATGTATTCTAATAATTCAAAGATTAGAATTGTTTTGGTTCGAATAATTCAATAGATCAAATCTTTATAATATCTTTAATAGATCAAAAAAATCTATTTCCATGAATTTTGTAATAAATATTTATATTCTCTGAAATCCTCTTATGTTCATCACAGATTTTCAATGAGATATATAAGTGGTCCATTGATATCGTAAATCAGCTTTTTAAGTTATGCGACTTTAGCCTAAAGAAACTTCTTAGAATTATCGAAAGACTATGCCATTCATAGAATTCGCTATTTCTAGAAAAACTGATCCACGAATCTCAAGTTCCAAGAACACATTCATATTCGAAGTGTTTTTAAAAAATATATAATTCCAAGATTTTTTAAATATTTCTTTCAAAAATAGAATTGTCTTCATTACTTGTTAATCCTTTATTGTCACTCCTTTATGTATCTTAACAAACAAATTTTAATAACAATTCATTCATTTATGTTAAAAAGCTTATGTAACTTTCCAATCAAATAAATAAGAGAGTTTTTAAATAATCTATCAATATATGCATTTGAATACTCAGTTTTCTATTATGTTTCTTTACAATTTTTGCAAATTAATTTTTTACAAATATTTTTTTTTACAATATTTTTTTGATATTTTAATTTATTTATAATTATTTACACTGTATTTGTTTATATATTAATATATAATAATAATATCTGTTCGAGGAGCAGAAAGGAATATTCTGCTCTGGAAAATGATTTCATTTAATATTTCTGATATTAATAACCAACATTATCATTTCCTTTACTATGGTTTACCTTGATTATGATATTTTATATTATAGCTATTAACATTTATAATATTATTATGTAAGAAAAATTTAATAAAAAAAAGAAGTAATTATATTCTAATATATTTTTATAATAATATTTCTAATAATATTTCTAATATTTGGAAATTTTTTCGTTTATATGATATACAAGTTCATAATTATTCATTTTTTTAACAAGAATTTGAAAAAAAGAAGAGTTTAGTATATTTTCACTCATCTTACATATTCAAAGATGTCGCTTATAATTATTAAGTTATAAAAGACTTTTAATTGATTCTTTAAAAATTAGTGTTTAATATTTTATGTTCAATATATTATATTCATTGTATAATAATAACAAATATAATAATAATGAAAAGATAAATAAGAAAAGCAAATTTAAAATTGTAAATTTTTTTATTTCTTAATTTATCTGCACATGATAGAATTGTTTAGGAGTATTACTTAATGCGTCTTGTGCTCATTTAAATTCTTGTATATGGTAATTATCTCAAGAAATAATAGTTTTGAAGAATATATAGTTTTGAATTCATTATATATAAAACTATTTATTTTCTCAACACTTAAAACAAATTCCGAATTAATATAACAATATTTTAACAAAGAGTCAATAATAGTTAAACTAAGATATGCTTCTCAAGAGTTAAGATCAAGGGGTGATTAAAAATTATAATGCATTAAAAATTAATCAATTGTTTTCAAATATTATTTCAAAAATACATAAAATATAAAAATACAAAAACAATACAATAAAAATTAATAAATATACCAATTTAAATACATAATTATAAATCATCATAATTTTTATTAAAAGTCGGATTTAAAAAATGTAATCTATTGAATAGTATTAGTTCTAATCCGTTCATGAAGTTATTATATAGAAATAAAATTGATTTATTACAAAGTTCGTTATTAACAAAGTTTTTATTTTAGGTAATCAAGAGCAGAATTCATGGGCTGATAAAAATTTATATTGTCAATGAAAGAGTTAGAACGAAGTTCTAAAAGTTCTACTAGTTCAAGATTATAAAAATGAAGAATTCAAGCGTGTTTTAATAGTTTAATAATTTGAACTAATAGTTCAATTTCTAATAATTCAATAAATAAAAATATTTTCTTAGTCCGAACTATTCAATGATTCAAAGGTAAAAAGTTCGAAAGTTCTATAATTTTATTTAAAAGTTTTTTTATTTAAAAGTTCTGATTTTCCTCCGAATTTTATCAAATGCTCATACTCTCTAAAATCCCCTCTATGCTCATTTCGCAAGATTATAGATTAACCACATAAATGGCCAATGACAACATAATATTATGACATCATGAATCAGTTCCCTGATTGAGCATTGAGATTGACACTCTCAAACTAAGGAAAATTTCTAGAATTAGACTGAGACGTTATGTCATTCACTATTCTCAACAAACTTATTCACGAGTTTGTAATAATATTTTTCAAGTAGAATGATATTGATTATTGTTGAGATCCATTTGACATGACTCAAGAAAATATCATCTCAAATTTCAAGACTCAATTATTCTCTCAAAAATTGTCCTTATGCGACATTTGTTTATGACTCAGTATCTTAACAAAGCTCTGTAAAAATATTTGGACATGTTTTATTTCTAATATCATAAATTTAATTGCAAAATTATAAATAAATGAATCTATAATAATAAATATTTAAATAGTGTATCTCAAAATATTGAAATTGATTAAAAAGAAAATGAATCAATGTTGTTAAATTGTTAGATCTTATGATATTACATAAAATATTCTATAAAAATTTATTTTTTGATATTGATTCAAATAGTAATATAAAATTATACAATATAATATAATATAAAATTATCAAATAGATATATCGTTTCTAGCTATTCATTTATGACTGAATTATAAATTTTGTTCTAATTTAGAAATTACAATAATCAATTGAAATATCATTTACAAATCAATTGAAATATTCAAATAATTAAGAATCACTAAAAAACCATTAAAAATCGATATTTTTCTCATGTTTATTTTATTAGAATACTATAAAAAGTATCAACATAGCATTTATGAAAAAGATCGAAATATTATATAACAGAGTATTAAACAATGCAAAATTTTTTTATATGATTTATTTTAACTTTACTTAGGCTAAAATTACAATATATTGTAGTTACTAAATTGATATATTTTTATTTTATAAATTCTGTTATTTAATTAATACATTGCATTATTCTATTTAATACATTGCATTGTATTTATACACCATTATATTGTTACAAAACAATTTATTATATAGCAATATATTTTTATATATAGTAATTATTATTTTTCAATTTTCTCTTTCAAATAAAGTACTAACTTTAATCAGTATCTTTTTTCACAAAATATCTTTTGTAAATAAATAATTCATATTTCATTTATGTACAATATGTACTGAATGTAAATAAAATATTTTTTTCACTCTCATATTTTTTTATTATTTTAATTATAGCAAATTATTATTATCATAATATTATCATAAATTAATAACATTTCTTTAGCAAATAACAAACTTAAATATTTTTTATTGTTTCTTTTCCTTAAAAAAAAAAATCAACATGATTTTTTATTCCTATTAGAACTATTAAGATAGGAAAAAATATAACATTTTGATTTCGAGAGCTTGTCGGAAATATCGATAAACATTGTTAGATTAGATAATGATTATTAACGAATGATAAATTATGAGAATAGTTGAACATATTTCAAAAACACATCAGACAGAACAGAGAACAAAGATCAGATATTATAAGTGAAATAAAAAGAAAAAAAGAAAAACAAAAAAGAATAGGATCTAGGAAGTTGAATTTTTGTTAGAAGTAAGAGCAAGAAAAAAATAATCATCAAAATAGTCAAAGCTAGATAGCCAAAAATAGGATTAGATTCATTTATAAGAATGAAAAAAGAATAAGAATAAAAGTAGAAAAATGGACAACAAAAATAACGAAGAGAAAAAAAGAGAGAAGAGAAAACTATTGTCACGCGATAATAGCGATAGAAAAATCAATGAGAAATGTTGTTTATTGTCTTTTATTTATTATCTTATTATCATATAGTGCACATGATTTTTTTATTATAATTGAGTTTTTAATTATAATATTTTCTTATAATCAAAAATTATTTAGACATATGATTATTTATATTAAAAATATAATTATTTTTATTTTAAAATTATTTTGACTGAAAAAGATCTATTTACACTTCAATATTTGAAAACTGAAATAATATGAAATAATTATATATATTAAGAAACAAATGTGTTATTAAAATTATATATTTTAATTCAAGATATATAAAAAATTCTTTTTTACATATTATGATATTCCAATGTTTTAAATATATATATTTCAATATATAATAGTTGTAATAAGTTTATTAATAATTGAATAGAAAAATTTCATATTATAGAAAAAAATGAAGATTTATTATGGCATTTGTATTTTTTTTATATTTCTATATATTTCTATATATTCAATTTTTATTTCTTTTTAAAAATATAAAAAAAAGTGATTTGGATCAGCTTTTTCGAAAAATGTTAAAAAAAATTATGACAGCAAATGAGATTTTACAAAATATGAAAAAAAATGGATTTTTCGTGAATTTCAAATTGCATAAAAAATTAGTAATTATAATAATAATTAAATTATTATTATTATTAAATTATGTACCTTAATTATTAATTTATTAATAGTAATTAAATGTTCTTATTATTGCTTCTTTTTAATCTTTGTAAAGTAATTAATACCGAATTCTTCTTTAAAAGAAAAGCTGATTGAAATAAATAATCTTTTTAAAAAAGAAAATTGTTTCTAGTGAAATACATATTTCAATCCCTTCCAATTTATGAAATTTTTTATTAAATTAATAAAAATATTTTAATTAAAAAGTAATTTATCTTTCCGAATTCTACTTTGCGTATTTTTCGATCGGTTTGATAAGAAAATAAAACTTCAAAATTTAAAACTTCAAAATTTAAAACATTGTATATTTTTTTTTGTTATAGAATTTAAAGTTCACTGAAATTTTATATGTGATTTCATTATTGAATGTTGTCAGCAACATTACTATTTCATAGTTGGTAGCTATTTGTTTCTCTTCGATACACGTATTTCAAATGTTTTATAAACAGATACGCGCAATCACGTATAATCAAATATATTCATTCAGTTAAACCCGTATATTTTATTTATTGTTTTCCACTGCCCAGTCAACAGGTTATGGGCCCAGATTAAGAAAGAAACAATAAATAATTAAGTAAAGTACAATTAAATTGAAAAAGCACGTGGGTTTGTTATCCGGCCTTGAGCAAACGTGAAATATAACCCTAATCGTGATGGAGTACGAAACTGTTCGTATTAATAAGCTGAAAGGATTGGAAAATTGGGCCTCATGGAAATTTCAAGTGCGCGTTGAAATCCTGCGGTGCATGGGAAATAGTCACAGGTGAATCAATTCTTCCTGTACCAGGAGATGATGCGGCAAATCGAGCACGCGCTGCCTGGACAAAACTCGACAGTACAACTCAACGCATAATCGCCACATCAGTGGATGAAAAACCACTTTTGCATATTATTAATTGTGAATCGGCTAAGGATATGTGGAAAAAGCTGGAATCTGTTTACGAACAAAAATCTGATACTAGTATACACATGCTGTTGCAGCAATGGTACAATTACCAGAAGGAATCGAGCGATGATGTCGCTACTCACATCATAAAAATCGAGAATCTTGCACATCGGCTACAAACTCTGGGTGAGAAAATTCCAAATCAAATGATTATTACTAAAATACTCATGACATTACCTCCATCATTCAAATATTTTATTAGTGCATGGGAATCAACTCAACCCAACGAAAGAACTCTCACGAATCTTATTTCAAGGCTCACCATTGAGGAAACAAGAATGGGAACCGAAGAAAGGGCAGAGAACATTGCTTTTACTGCCAATAAACATCAATATAAGAAAAATTTCAAAAAAGGCAACGTTAAACCAGGCGTATGTCATTATTGCCACAAACCAGGGCATTGGATCAAAGAATGTAGAAACCGAAAAGCAGCAAATGAAAAATACAAAGGAAGGAAAGAAGAGGCACTCATTGGAGCCATGTCTGCAGAATATAATTTAGAAACATCCAATGATGCATGGCACATGGATTCAGGTGCGACTGAGCACATGTCAAATCGTCGCGAATGGTTTTCGTCATATAAAAAATTTGACACAGTAGAGAATATTAAGATAGGTGATGGAAAATATATTGAAGCAATTGGATCAGGAGATATCGACATTCTTGCTTTTAATGGAAAAGAGTGGGTGCGAAAGTACCTCAGTAATGTTTTTCACGTACCAGAGCTAAGTTTCAATCTTTTTTCGGCGGGTGCAGCTCTTGACAAGGGACTACGACAATACTCCGATGATAAAATATGCACATTCATGAAGAATGGAAATATTGTTGCAGTGGGAGAAAGAAAAGGTAAGTTATTCGTAATGAAATTTAAGGTCATTACAGATGAGCATCAGGCAAATGTAGCAGTGCGCAATTCTCTTTTCTCTTGGCACAAACGAATGGCTCATCAGAATGTGGATCAGGTGAAGAAAATTCTAAAATCTGAAAACATCATTTTTAAGGATCAAAAATTTTCTTGCGAAGATTGCATTTTAGGAAAAATGCACAGACTACCATTCCCAAAAAGCGATACAAAATCTGAACGCATTGGAAAACTCATCCATGCAGATCTTTCAGGTCCAATGCAAGAAAATTCGCTTGGAGGAGCTCGATATTTCTTAATGTTGAAAGATGACTACAGTCACTGGAGAAGTTTATATTTTATCAAAAATAAATCAGAGACATCACAATGTCTAGAGGATTTCTTCAAGAAGACTGATAAGCATTTAGAAAAAGGAATCAAGATCTTCAGATCTGATAATGGTCTTGAGTTCGTCAATAAAGAAATTGAGGAATTAACACGTCGATATGGCATTACGCATCAGAAAACAGTACCATTTACTCCGGAACAGAACGGTTGCGCCGAACGAGAAAACAGAACTGTAGTTGACTTAGCGAGAACGTCGTTACATGCAGGAAAATTGCCAATCAAAATGTGGGCTGAAGCAGTTAATTACACTGTTTATACTTTAAATAGAACCGGAACCAGTGGGGAGAAAGGAGTAACACCTATTGAACTGTGGCTCAAGAAGAGACCGAACATTTCAAGTCTCAGAACCTTCGGAGAAGAAGTATATTTTCATATCCCTAAAGAGAAGAGACGAAAATGGGATGTCAAAGCCGAAAAAGGCATTTTCGTCGGATATGATGAAAACACAAAAGGATTCCGGATTTGGCTTCCTGAAAAAAGACAAGTTAAAATACATAGGGATGTAAGATTCACAGATCAACTTTACGAAATTAATTCAAATGAAAAATGGGAATCAGAGTCAAATACCATAATCTTTGAACATCAGAAAGATGACACAATAAATGTCGAATCAAAAACCGTTATTCAGTCCGAAAACAACGAACAAGTACATTCAGATGAAGAATCAAACGATCCAGAAGACAAAAATCAATACGAACAAGACCGATGTTTGAGAGACAGAAATAAAATACGCCGACCAGACAGACTCACATATGGAAATATTGTGATCACAGAACACTATGAACCGGAAAACTATGATGACGCGATCACATGTAGCAACGCAATCAAATGGAAAGAAGCCATGGATGACGAAATTGATTCTTTGAGAAAAACTCAAACATGGACATTAGTAAATCCGCCATCAGACCATCAAGTCATAGATAATCGATGGACTTATAAACTAAAAATAAATAGCGATGGAAACATACAACGATTCAAGGCAAGACTCGTTGCTAGAGGTTTTAAACAAACTGCTGGAGTTGACTATCATGAAACGTTTAGTCCTGTAGCTAGATTCGATTCAATAAGAACTATATTATCTATTACAGCTTCGAACAAAATGTATTTACAGCAATTTGACGTCAAGACAGCTTTTCTTCATGGAGAACTCGACGAGGTCATCTATATGCAACAACCAAAGGGATACGAGGATGGAACTAATCGTGTTTGCAAGCTGAATCGTAGTTTATATGGTCTAAAGCAAGCATCAAGATGTTGGAATCATCGTTTTACAGCAGTACTGAAGAAGCATGGTCTCACGTCCACCAATGCAGACTATTGTGTATTTACAAATGGAAACGATCGAGACCGACTGATTTTAGCGATTCATATCGATGATGGACTAATTAGTGCAACAAACCAATCATCTATAAAAAAGTTGTTAGCTGAACTCCGTAAAGAATTTGAAGTAACATCTAATGAGATAAATACATATTTAGGATTACAGATTGAGCGACTAGCAGATGGTTCTATATTTTTGCATCAGGAGGCTTACACCAAGAAAATTTTGCAACGATTTCGGATGGAAAGTGCCAATGCAGTAGCAATCCCAGCAGACCAAAACCATCAACTGTGCGTGGAGGCACATAAAAGTGGGTACAAGGAAAAATCCGAGTTCCCATATCGACAAGCAGTAGGAAGTTTAATGTATTTGTCAGTGGGTACTAGACCAGACATTACATTTGCAGTAAACAAAGTCAGTCAATATTTAGAAAAATCCAATAAAATTCATTGGAATGCAGTAAAGAGAATTTTCAAGTATCTAAAGGGAACAACAAAATACGGTATTCATTATTCAACTCAACAGAATAATCATTAATTAAAGCATTCAGCGATGCAGATTACGCTGGAGACATTGAAACGAGGAAGTCTACTACTGGTTTTGTATTAAAACTAGGCGATTCCGTAATAGCTTGGGGTTCAACACTACAGCGAACAGTGGCTGTATCCACTACTGAAGCCGAATACATAGCAGCTAGTCAAACTGTAAAAGAGATCATATGGATGAAAAGTTTGATTAATGATCTAGTTATGTTCAAGAACATTGCAACGATTCTTTACGTGGATAATTTGAGCGCAATCAAGCTCATTAAAAACCCAGAATTTCATCGAAGAAGTAAACACATTGACGTGCGTTATCACTTTATACGAGACAAATTTAAGGAGAAGGAGTTTCTTCTGCAACATATAGCATCGGAAGATCAGCAGGCAGACCTATTAACAAAACCTCTAAGAAGAACAATATTTGAAATACAAAGAAATCGATTGAATATCAAGAGTATCGAAGACATGATAGACACATAGAACTGTAACACTCAAACATAATAAGTATACACACACCAAACAAATTTCAGTTCACTTTTAGTGGGAGTGTTATAGAATTTAAAGTTCACTGAAATTATATATATATGATTTCATTATTGAATGTTGTCAGCAACATTACTATTTCATAGTTGGTAGCTATTTGTTTCTCTTCGATACACGTATTTCAAATGTTTTATAAACAGATACGCGCAATCACGTATAATCAAATATATTCATTCAGTTAAACCCGTATATTTTATTTATTGTTTTCCACTGCCCAGTCAACATTTTTAATTAAAGTCTTTCAGGATTCCACATTGGGAGTTAATTTATTAATAATTAAATGTACTTAATTTAATTTTATTAAGAAATAAAAACAAAGAGTTCTTTATTAATAAACTAATTTTTGACGTAGCAATCATCGATAATTTTAATAACCGAAAAGTTTAAACAATTGTACGAATTCTGTAAAAAAAAATTATGATCTATAATGCCAGACAAAATAATAATAAATATTTATTATGATTTATAATATTTTTCAAAAAATATTTCTTTCTTAATAATATAATAAACTGTAGTTAAAATTTTTTTCTACAAAATGTTATTTATATAAGAAATGAATGAGATAAAATAATAAGATACGAAATAACAAATCAACAAAATTATATGAAAATAGAAAACTTTCATAGTTTTGTGTGCTAAATCTGAATTTGACTGTAAAAATGGATCATGTTAGGTTTAACAGATAAATATATAAAAAGTATTAAATGCTATATTTACAAAAATATTTCAGAAATTTTTTCTTCGCATTTTTGCTAACCGATTATCTTTCTTTTATAAAATCAAATTTAATTTATCATAAGATTTGATATATAAAAACTTTTGATTCAATAATATTAATAATTTCAATTTTAATTCAATAATACTAATAATTTTATATTCTTATCCATGTCATATTATACAGATTATGCAGATTAAATTAAGTTAGATTAAATTATATAATCCGATTTAAATGTTTTCTTCATTTTCAATTATATTTTCAAAAAAATTTCTTCCTTTTAATTAGAATTTTTCTAAAAAGTTAAAATGACAAAGAGATAAAAAAAAACTTTCATTTCTAAATGAAACAACATTTTTCTTGCATTTTTTCTTCATTTTTTTTCATTTAAATATTTTTTTAAAATAGTGATAAATTTTATGATTAAAAGATATAATTGATTAAAAAACATTAATTATTTATGTTTTAATTATTTATTATATAATGCATGAAACAATTTATTTATATTTTGATAATTTGATAATTTAAAATAATTATATATTATTATAAAATAATATATAGATAATTATAGAATTTGAATCACTAAATCAAATATTGTACAATTTGAAATACTTGAAGATAAACAAATGAAATATGAATACTGATTTAATTAAAAAAAATAAAAATAAAATAAAATAAAAAATAAAAATAAATAAAATAAAAATTTTTTTTGCACATACTATGTGATACTAATAAAGTAACATAAAGTAATTCGTAGATCAATAATAAACGATAATAAAGAAGCAAAGAATTTTATATAAATTTGAAAAGAAAAGTAAATAAATTATATTAAGCAGAACTTTTGATAATTATATTTCGATAATATTGTTTCATATTAGAAGCAATTATTAGATTTTATTATTCACATTAAATCTACAATTAAATTTTTGAAATCTTTCTTTAAAAAATTCATGTATATTTATATATATATATGTATTTATATATATTATTTTTTGACTGATAATATTTATCTTCTAAATATGTTACGAGTTATATATTACTTAATTACTATTAATTTATTTCTTATTGAAAATTTTCAAATGTTTATTTTCTCAGTAAACTTTCCTTTCAGTTTTATTTAATATTTTTTTTGACTTCTACGCTTTAAACAAAATTGAATGTTTCAATTATTTGAATTTTTTTATGCTAATCTCGATTATTTTGAAAAATGCATAATTTTTCATAATACAATAAATATTAAAAAAAAAGATATACAAAAATATCAAATAAGATTTATTTTGTAAGATTATATATTATTATTATCTAGTATTTATTTTTAAACTATAATAAATAATTTAAAAATTATAGAAAATAAATTTAATAAGTTAAATTTTTTAATTTTTACAGAAGAATAGATTTAAAATTGGACATATAATTGTAATAATAATATTGTTACATGTTAAATTTTTCATTTTCTTGATTTTGTATTACAAATATCGTCTTTTAATTATTAGATAATTTAATAAATCGACAAATAATAGTTATTATATAATCCTTATATAATTGTACATAGATATGTCAGAAGTTTGTGTACAGACACTTCTAATAATAATAATAAATAAAAATGTTTACAAGTTAAATAAATTAAAATATTTTATAAGTTAAAAAAGAAGCTTCATTCGTTATTTTAAATTATATTATAATTCAAATATTATATTTTAACTTTTTTTATTTTAAATATTTTAAAAATTATTCGAAATCTTAAGAATTAAGAATTAAGAAATAAAATGAATACAATGATTTTCTGTATTATTTTTCAATATGAATTTCTGTATTGATTATATGTTATATTAAAATGATTAAAATTATATTAAAAAAAAAATTTAAATGAATGTAATGATTTTCTGTATTATTTTTCAATATAAATTTCTGTATTGATTATATATTATATTAAAATGATTCTATATAATAAATATTCTTTTTATACTATTGATAAAAATTTATACTAATAAAATCTATCATACATCATTTTGTATATTCTTTAAAAAAAATAAAAAATTATCATTAACAATGTAAAATATTATTACTAAGTAGTACTTAGTAAAATATTATTACTAATGATTTAAAAGTCGATGTTATTAATTTAATGCTTATTTATTTTTATCAAAGAAAAAAAAGTTATTGAAACCGCAAAAAAATAGTAGCTATTTATGCTTACATTTCAATTGACTTAAGATGTATTTACGGAAACTGCCGTTTCTTGCCTTAGATAACTTCGATAAGCTTATAATGAATTATTATTAATTATTTCATAATTTCATACATAATTCATAGTTTAAATTTTTTTTCATTATGAAATTTTAAGGATTTAATTAATGCATCTAATATGCATATTCTATAGATTGCATAAATAATTTAAGAGCAATTAACAGTTTAATAAATAACAACTTTAACGATTGTTCTATTCTCTGTTCTATTTCTAACTGCAAAATTTTTGATCATTTTTTAATAAATAAAAATAAATTTTTTTGATCATTTTTTCTATTTGTTTAATTTCATCTCTCATTTCTGAACTCAAATTAAATTTTCCGTCTATATACAATTTTTTTTAACAAAAACTTTTAGAAATCATTAAAGAATAAAAATTTCATTTTGTAATTTTTGTCCTGCGAAAAAATATAACATCTTATTGTTTCTAACAAAGAACAAGAAGTTTTCTTGTTAATATTTCATTATAAACGAATATGATTTTAATATCTATATTTTTCTTTTGACAGATTATTACATTTCCTTTCGTTTTCTTTCTAATTTTCTAATTTTGTAGTTTGTATAAATTTATTATTATATTATTATATTTAATATTATATTATTGACATATGTGTTATGAGATCAATATTGTAATTATATAACAATTGTCAAGTTTTGTTAAAATTTAACTGTAATTTTTAGAATTGCTCTTTTGAAGTTTTGTATAGGAAAATTATTTCTTCTTTTCTTGTTTATATTGTTTTAACTATATCATTAGATATATTATTTTCTTGGATAATATTTTTCGAAATTCAAGATAAAGTTCAAAATTGTATTTATAAATAAGTGAATAGTTAAAGTAATAAAAATATTCCATTGTAAAAATATATCCAAGTATAGCATAAATGATGATAAAAATATTGTTTATTCATTTCAAATTTCATAATTTTATATAAATAATATTTTCAGAATATAATTTAAAAAATTACGATTTTAAAAGAATTCGAATATTTTGTATGTAAGAATTCGAATGAATGTATCGAACAGATGTATTTTTTATAATTATAAAAATTTTTTAAATTTATTAAAAATCAATAAATAAATAAATATATAAAAAAAGTTAATAGAAGTTTTGAAGAATTGTTTACAAGAATTTTATAAGAATAGAAAATAATATTTTATTTAAATAATAAAAAAGTGATTGATATATTATTGCAAAATTATCACTTTATATAAAGAATTGCTATATTATGATTAAATATGACATGATTTTATTTTTCAGTTGTAAAATATTAATAATATTAATTACTGTAAAAATATATAGTAAATACATATAATGCAGTTTTATATATTATTTTATAAGTGATAAAAAAATTTATACTATTATATAATGCTTGAATTTTCTAGATATAAATATATGATGATATAAATATCATTAGCATTTATATAATAGTATAATTGCGATGATTTATGATTACATGAATGTAATCTTTAAAGATAAACATGCGCGATAAAATAATTATTATGATTGATTAAAAGAAATAGTAATAATTCATAATAATAATAATAATAAAAAAACGAATTAATTATTATAGCAATTTAAGTTTGAATAAAGTTTAAATAAAGATTCTATGAGTCGAAGATGAATTAAATAGGCTCTTTCGTTGTTTATGAATTTTTTGTATACGTTTAATTATATAAAATAATGAAAAAAAAAGAAGATTATATGTAATAAAATAATATGTAATAAAACCTTTATAACAATGATTACAATAATCTCTTTACTTTCTCTTCAATTTTTTCTTCATAAACTCGAACACGTACTGTTATATTATAGTTCCATCCCGTTCCTGGAACTATAATATAATAAAAATAATTACAAAGTTAACAAGTTCAATTAACAAGACAATTAAAAGCAAAATCCATATATTAATGATATTATATTATCATTAAGTTACAAGTTCGGAAAAAGTTCTAAATTCAAAAAGTTCTTGAAGATTAAAACAGAAAATTCTAAAATATTATTCTAAAAAAATCAAAAATATAAAATAAAATTTTTTCACTTGAACTTTATTTTTAAATATATACAACTCAAAGAAATGACTTTTTCAATCAGATATGAATGAACTATCAATAAATATGGTTACTCTATACGTAAAAATAAGCAAAAATGTGAGATAAAAATAAAATTTTATTGTTCAAGTTTTTATTTTTAAAAAAATTTTTGATGAGATTTATATAAATAATCAAGAAATCGTGAAAAATTTTCAAATTTAATTTTTTCTAATTAAAACTAATTATTAAATGAAAAATTCTATTTTTTTTTCCTTTTAATTATTTCTACATATAAAATTATCTTGTATTAATATTCCATTCGTAATTAATTGAGAAATAGCTAATTTTATTTATATTTAAAAAAGGATTAAGCTTTTCTATAAATTATTGGAATCATAAAAATTCTTCTATTAGAAGTCAAGTTTATTTGATAATTAATTAAATTACAGCAAATTATTGCATAACAATAAATATATTAATATAATATATAACATTTGAAGATTATAATGTTTGTATTATATTGTCATAATGATATGTTCATTTTAATTCAACTAATATATATATATAATTTATATGTAATTTGAATAATTAAATTATAAATAAATTAATATTATATTTATATTGAATTATATTAATTTATATTAAAATATATCAATCTGCATTTTTTTATAAGTACATCTTTATTTTGTTTAGAAATGTATATTAAGTATAATTAATATTAATTCAGTTAAAAAAAATTTTGTAGAGTTTCGTTGTTTGAAAGTAAATATTTTAATAGATAAATTAAGAATTATATTATAAAAAATTATATATTATAAATTTATGAATTCAGAAATTTAATTTTAACAATTTAAACAATTAACAATTTTATATTAACAATTTAAATATAAATATTATGTGGGAATAAAAACTGTTGAATAATGAAAAATTTCAAATATGTATTATCATTGTTTTAATTAATTTCAATATTAACAATTATATATGAAAGAACAAATGAAATATTATGTTTATTATTAATGAATAATCAGTAATGAATATTTGTCAATCTACGAATGAAAAATTATTTTGTAATGAAATTTAGATATTATTTTACATGTTGTGAGTATCTTGACATTTTGTATAGTTAAAATTTTTAAACTAAGATTGAAACACAATTTTATTGAAATTTCATATTTAGATATTGTAGATATTGAATCATATATTATTTTTTATATTACATTTTATTTTTATAATATAATAACTATTATTGTTAAAATTTTCACATATAAATGATATTGATTATATTGTATACTAGATAAATAATTATATAATTATCATGCACAATTATTATTATAATTGAAAATTTTATAGCTTCATACAAAATATGTTTTCAAACAAAATTGACATTCCAATAATGTTTTTTTCCAATAGCTACGTTAGTATTACTTTAACAATATTATCGTTGATTTTAATAGATTTGTATATAATTTAAATTTCAAATTGTTATTTATATGTATATTAATTGTTACTTATATATAAATATTCTTTAATTCGATCTTTAATTCGAAAATTAAATAAAAGATTTTCTTTTAATCGAGAATTTTCGTTTTTCGAAATTCATAATAATTATTATTTTTGCATTAATATCGATAAATGCATTATTCCTAACTATGAATTTCCTCCAATCTTATTATATCTAATAATATCAATCTTAAAAGACATATTCAAAACTAGCCAATTTTCGCTTTATTACGGTATTAAAATGTCATTATAATATTAAAATTTAAATTCTGTCGAATTAATCAACTATTTCATTGAAAAAAGAATCGTAAAAAATTATTGATCAATCGTTGACTAATTCGATTGTAATTTTTGTTCATATATCACTTTAACTTGATTAACCATTTTTATCAGTTCCATGTACGCATTAATCGATTGTTGCCAAAGAATGTCAGAAATCCAAAATCAAATTTTCTGTCACTTAATAAGATATGATGCGCACATGTAACTATCAGATTATTTACACATCAAACAATAAAATTGTTGCATGCCTTTGTTTCTTTTTGTATTGTATGAATTACATTATTTATTCTGCTCGATTTATTCTTGCTTTTACAAGTTGTATGTACATGATATAAAAAAAAGATTATTATTATTCTAGTGCCTAAAACTTTTTGTGTATTTATTCATATGTACAGAATATAAAAAAAAAATTTGATTGATCTGTTGAATATAATTAAAAAAAAAAGTTTCATTTGGAACTTCAAAATATAAAATAATAAGCAAGGTCAAACATTTTTTATTATCTTTATATATTTATCTATATTTACTACTTATACTATTACGAAGTGCTTGATAAATATCATCGAGCAAATATTTCAACTATTTTCAGAATAACAATTATAGAAAATAGCTATAATTATAATTTTATAAGAATTTTCATATTTCATATGAAGTACATTTTAAATAACATTTTATTCATATATTAGTCTATGAATTTATTTTTTATCTATGATGTAATTTTAGATTTTGATTGTTGAAATATCTTCAAAAAAATATGAATAAATAAATAATCGAAATAAAATACCGATAAGAAAAACAATAATATTAATGGTATTAATATCAGAATAATTAGAATTTACTTTTTCTTTATTCTTATGACTATGATTATAATCATTCTGATTACATTTATAAATTTATAAATTTTATTAGAATTGAATCCTAAAGTGAGAATAGCTTTACAATATTTTAATAAAATTTATTTTATTTTAATAATTAATTAACATAAAATATTTAGTCTAAAATAATGCATTATATATCATTACAAAATCAACTAGTACTTTAGATTACATTATATCAACGTTCTCATTAAGATATATAAATGTGATAAATATTATTTTGTTGATAAAATCGAAATTTAGTAAATTCAAATAATTAACAAATAATTATATATTGTATAAAAATTTTATATATAGAACAGCTTATTTAATTTTATAATGAAAACAACTATTCAAACTGATTATAAATTAAGATTTTTTGTTTATAATAATCTAGTAAAAATAAGATCTTGGAATTTATTTTTTTTTATAATATTCTTTTTTTTATAATCATTTATAAATTCTATATCATACAGTTATAATGAATACATATATATGTATGTATTATATATTATATATTTATTTAATATATGTATTATATATTATATTATATATTTAAAATATATGGATGTAATGAAAGTTAAGAATATATTCAGGTATCAATAACATAAGCGAAATTAAACATCAATCAAATAATTTGTACTCGATGCTGCTGGCGGTTAATTATTTTATATAATATAAAATTTAAATTAATATAATATTAAAATTAATAATCACAAATAGAATCTTAAAATAAACTACGTTCAATCCATTATTATTTTATTCATATAACTTTGATATCAAAATGCAATTTGAAAAAAAATTCCACTTTTATCTAAAGTCATTTTTATAAAAGGTCTGTTAGGAAGAAAATAAAAATAATAAAAAAAAAAGACTATCAAGAAAATCTACTAATACAAATAATAAAAATAAAACAAAAAAGAAAACAAAATAATTAGAATTGAATGAATTCCAACGATGACATCTAATAGATACATATTAAAACTGTAATTGTGAATCATGAATTAAAATAAGCAAACCTCCATTGACATTCGGTTGGCATTCAAACAATGATTCTATTAATCATTTTACCAATTAGGTAATAAGAAGAAGAAAAAGTAAATTCTAATTATTCTGATATTAATACCATTCTATTAATCATTTTACCAAATTCATATACCGTCAAAATATTAAAAAACAATCAAATTAAAATCTAACAAACAAACAAATTCATTCAGAGAACATATTAATTCAGAGAATTATAAAAAATTATTTGATGTTCTAAGAAAAAACTACATTATACAAAGAAACCAACAGAAAAGTAATCATGGAAGATCTACGTTCCAAACTGGATACGGAAAAAATAAAATATAATTAAAAAAATGATGAAAAAAAAACATTAAATATTATTTAACAAAAAACAGAATTTCAATTCTTAGCAATATTTTTAATTGAATTAATCTCAATAACAAACAAATATATAATAGTAATTATAATAGTAATTATAAATATAATAATAATTATAAAACCATCGACGATATAGTACATGAGATCAATTATTGGGTCGTACTAAAAATTATTATAATACGAAACCAATTTTGACATTAAAGAAGTGCAATTTAATCAATTATAAAGATCTTAATCAAAAATCAAATGTTGAAAAAAAATATATTCACTGTTAAAAAATCATTTTCCAACAATACACATAATAATTACGATAATGTAGCTAGAAATAACGGATACAATAATCAAGAAGCATAACATATTTCAATATTGTATCATTAATAAATCTCATATACAAGTAATCAAAAACTCATGCATTATCGAATTACAACTGAAAATAATAACAATCACAATCTAAATCTTGAAAACCTAATAGAAGCTTCTTAAAGCTTTGAAATTAATAAAATACAAAATTAAACTATTTAAATAACAATCACTTTAAATCTTCTAATGGAACTTTTAATGTTATATAAAATAAAAAATATATAATACATATTATTACATATAATATATATAATACATATTGAATGAAACTGTAACTGTAGCTAAAATCTAGCAAAAAATAGCAAAAAATCTGAATTAAAAAAATACACAGCAAGAAACAAAATAGATATTTTCTTTCTTGTAAAAACATACGAAACAAACAAGTCACACTTTAAATTCCCAAATTATTTATATTATGATTTAAGAAATAAAGCTCACAGAAAGACTGAGATTTTCATTAAAAACAATATAGATCACATATAGCATTACCATATCAGAAAAAATACAAGCTACGATAATAAAACAACATTAATACATTAGCATATAGTAGTAATATATTATCCTCCTAACTGCAGAAAAGTTCAATGATTATTTCAGTATTTGAAAATAATTTTTAAGCTAGTTTTTAAGATAAATCAGTAGATTTTTAATAAGTCTATTGGGATTTAAGGATAATAAATATTAAAGATTTAAAACTTATGAATAAATTAATCATAGAAAACTAATAATCCTTTCAAGTGGAAAACTTACATATTAACTATGAAATCATAAGAAAATATTCTTGGATCAGTATTACTAACATTAATAACATTAATTAATAACATTAGTCTTGTAATAGTAAAGGACTATTTAGCTATTAATTTAGATTTCGAGAAAAATACAATACTATTGAACTTATTATGATGATTATGATTAGATAATATTATGAGTATTAGAAAAATATTGCTCTATATTCTTTATATTGAAATATATTGAATATTCTTTATATATCTTCAATAGAATTTATCACTAGAAATTACTAAACAAATTACAATAAATTCTACCCACTGCATATGTTAATCTTACATAAAATTACAAATAGTATTATGTGAAAATTAAAGATATCATTTCTGATATTCATTAAACATATCTTTTATTTTATGTTATCTATATAGTTAATATTTTTACCTGTTGAAATAAGCAAATGTTAATTTTTTAGATTTTTAGAGCTATAATATATATATCGAGATAGATATAGACAATGTGCAGAATCATCAAATTATTTGAAAACTGCTTAGAATCTAATAAAGTCAAAATAATAATAATTATAATCAAATATCAACTCATACTACGAAAAATATTTTTACAGATAAGCTGAAACTAAATCACAATATCATATTACAAATTCAATAAAATATCTAAGATTAAATCTGTATAATAAATTCACTTGAAACTAACATATTAAGCAAAAAATAGAACATATTGATATAATTACAAAGTCAATACATTGACTTATAAATGGAAAACTCTAAACACAACAAGAATAATAAAATGTTTATTGTGAAAAAATAATAAAATCAATTTGATTTTATTATTACGATATCCAGCTTTGGGAAATGGTAGTCAAATCGCATATTCAAAAATGGAATATCTAAGAATTAAAATATTAATAAATGTACCATGGTACATCAGAAATGATAAAATTTTAAAAGCATTACACATCTCTGTACAAGAAGAAATTACATATTCATAAAATAATGCAAAATCAATTTTCATATAAATCCTTTAATTGTTATTCCAAACTATTTTTTTTTATTGTTATTCCATAATTACAAGATTGATATATATGGATATAAATTTAATATATAATTATAATTATTATTATATACATTATTAATTTAATATATAATATAATTATAATTACAATATTATACAAACAACATATTTGCAGTAAAAATACACACATTTATTATTATTTATAGCGAAAGTCAAATGTATTTATTTATTTAATTTTATAATTATTATATATAATTATATAATATATTTATAATTTATAATTATATAATATATATTTATTAATATTATATATGTACGTATAATACAAATAAAATATGAAAAAAATATATTCAAAAATTTCAAAATATTTATATATTTTGTCGAAAATTGAAAGAAATAAGATAAACTGTTTAAAAACTATTTTATAATTTTAAAATTATATATTATATATATATATTTAATTATAAAATTATATAAAATATTGATATATTTAAGAAATCTTTAAATTTATTTGAGAAATTAAAAAGATTATATTAGAAATTTGCGATACAGAAACAAGATAGTATGATGCAACGATGTGATGAAGATAAAACTTCATTTAATATAAAATTATATTGTTTATAATAATAAATAAACAACTTAAATTATATTACATTCTTAATATCATATCAATGATTGTTTTAGCTTCTGGAATATATTTTCCAAAAATTTTCCACAGATAATTATATTTACATTACTAATATAATATAATTACATTACTAATTATATGTTATAAGAAAGACTATAAATATATATA
>NW_025221145.1:0-108921 GCF_014066325.1 Apis laboriosa | reverse complement strand
AATTTGAATGTCAAATGTAATCTTGCTTATATATTAAATAGATCTGATTAATAATTCATTATTTGGTATCTAACAATGAATTTCCCTTGAATATTATACTGTATATACAATGCATCTTATTAACAGATCAATCAAAGCGCCTTATTTAACAAACACATAATTGATAATCCATTAAATGCAAAAATTCAAACAAATATTAATAGTATTCAGAATATTGTTTCACTTACAACAATTATTTTCAATTATTTTGGAATTTAATTTATTTTCAATTTAATTTATTATGTGAATTATAATATAATAATAGAATAATATATAATATTATTCTACATATTAATTTAGTTTTTGAAATCGTTTTATATTTCCACGTATTGACATTTAATTTCAATAACATAAAATAAAATAATAACATAAAATAATTTCTAACATAAAATATTTTTTCATAAATTATTAACAAAATAAAGTTAATTTTATCATTATATTTGTAGAATAAAATTAAATTATAGGAAAATTTAAAATATCTAAATTATTTGAATTCGTTTTATGAATTTTAAAAATATTTATATTTATTTAAATAAATATATATAATATCGAATTACATAGTATAATATAATATTTCATTTCATCAAATTATTTATTAATACAATAAAGTAAAATTTCAAAAGTATGATATATTTTATATGATAACTTTTAAACTTATTATATATGATAACTTTTAAATTTTAACATTTAAATATTGAAATTAAAAAAATATTGAAAATAATATTTGAATGAATAAATAAAATATATATTACTTAAAACATATTTAATATCTTTGAAATTTTGAATTTTTTATTTCTAAAACATAAAAAATAATATATGAGTATAAAATTAAATTCTACAATAGTTAAAATAATATATATAATTAGCATTTATCTAAAATATATAAATACTTAACCTTAATAAAAAAAGTAAAAAATTATATTGAGTCGGAATTTTGCTAGAAATTAACAAATTAGTAAATATAGTTTAATGATTTCATGAACAGAGAATATAATAGTGAAACTTTGTCCTATAAATTCTTTTAAATAGAAATCGCAATAATCAAAATTTAAGCACAATATTTGTTTCATATATGTATTAAATAATTTTAATATAATTTCATTCGTTACAACGAGAAAAAATAAATTAACTATATTGTGCATACCTAATATTGATAAATGTCTGTATATAATAATTTTAATAAATTGATGTGTGAAATATTTTTTCACTGTATTTAAAATTATTATTAAAAAAAAAGAAAAAAATAAATAAATAAAGTCGACAATTTAATATTTCACTTAATTTTTTTTTATAAATTCATTTAAATATATATAAAAAAGAAATAGATATATAAAAAAATATAATAAAATATATAATAAAATATATAATAAAAATATATAAAAATATTTTTGTTATTAAAATTTAAAATCATATGCGTTATTTCAAGACAAATATTTTATCAGTTGTGTCTGTTTTTCTTTGAAATTTCTTTGAAAAATTATTCTAAAATTAATTACTAAAATTGTTCTTAATTTCACAATAACTTTCTTTCTTCTTCTCTTTTAAAAATTTTTTTTTATTTATAATGATCTCTATTCTTTATCTATAATTCTATTACATCAATGTCAACGATCTTTACATAAAGATTCAATTAATAATAATTATTTTTGGGAGAGGATTTATATTGAATACATTATCGATTTGCATATTATATTTTTATACACACATATATATATGTATAAAAAAATGACATTGTCACTAATATTTGATCATTAATTATATAACCATTGTCGAAGCTATTGTCATTTATTGCCATTTATATATTATATAATACTTTGAAATTGTGTTATAAAATGAATTATAAATTTTTTTCATATTTTACTCTAATTTCATTCATCTCTTAATTTGATACATTGAGATAAATATAATATTACTATTATATATTCCGATATATTTGGAATCGAATTTAAAAAACAAAATAAATACAAAATATTGATTAAATTTTCATCAAGTTAAATTCTTAACTTAATAAAAACAATTTAAATTCTTATTTCAAATGAGACACCCTGTCTCTTTATCTTCACTTATTTTCAGTTCATCTAATATGAACTAAGCTTTATCTTTTTTTATATCAACTTTTATGCTTGTTATAATTCTTACACCGATGACGTCTTATGAATATTCTAATGAAATAAGAATTTTCTGAATAATCTTATTACATATGAACAATGCAATTTTATGTACTTTCTTTAACAAATTTACAAATTTAACTTTTTTTGAATATATTTGATATTTTTTTTAATGAAATTGTTTTTTTTTATTAAAATATATATTTTTTATACTTTTCTTAATATCATTATAGATTTATTTTTTGCATTATATTCTAAAATCCTAAAATTCAAATTCAAAAATATGAACAATGCTTTATGAATAATGTTTGCCTTTTTTTAAATTTTTTTTTATTTTTTAATCAAAACTGATAAGTAGTGATAAATCATAATGAATAATTTTTTGTCAATTCGAACAAAATCAAGATCAAAAACAGTACGTATTTGCTAAAAGTTTTTTTATTTTTATATTATATTTTTATATTATTTTATTACTTTTATTTCTGATATGACGAACCGAAATTAGAACAAAGCAATATTCTCTTAGCAATAGGAAAAATTATTATAAAGATTATATATTTCAGGCTTTCGTATTCTTATATTTAATACATATTTTATACATATAATACATATATTTATACATATAAGCTCTACTAAAGCGTTGCAATACAATATTGCCGCATACTCAACTGAGCGTTCAACTGAGTTCATTTTTATGACATCCTGTATATAAATAATAAAGAAAATGAAGAACAAATTTATTTCATCGTTTATGTAGAAGATATTCAATAGATAATACAAGGTAATATTGTGAGAACAATGTCTTTGAGAGAAGAATTTAAAAGATTTGAAATTTTTTAGAAATACTTAACATGTACTTTAGAGTGTAAGCATCAAGTCTTAGGACTTGAGACATTTTCCAGTTATGCCAATCTTAACAGCAGTCGACATTATCCTCTTGAGAAAAGTTATTATAGATATTCACGTATCAATTTTCTGGAAACATCAAACTCTGTGATCACATGTCTTCTTAGTCTAATTTTCAGAATTTTTTTTGGAATTGAAAGTGTCATTCAGAGTATTATTGGCCGTTTGTGAACCTTACTGAAAACCTGCGATTTTGCAGAATGAAACATAATGAATATGGAGAGTATTAGAAGATACGTTTGATAAAAACTCTTTCAAAATTAAAAATTTTGTATCCTCAGAACTTTTTCAACATCAAAAACTTTTGAACATCAGAATTTTATATTTTAGAATCTTTTGAATTCTTCTAACTTCGAAATGAATGAAATTTTAGAATTTTGTGAATTCATGATAAATATGATAAATGTAAACCTTCATTAACATATGAATTTTGCTCTTGATTATTTTAAAATAAAACTTAGTTAACACCAAACTCTGTAATAAACTAATTTTATTACTATATATCATAGATCCAGGAATAAATTGGAGGGGATGAATAAAATATATGAAATGGCCAATTTTTTAGAAAAACATTTTCATCTTAGTAATCTTAGATCATTAAAGCAATATTTGCATAAAAATTAGAAGAAATGAAATCGAAATTTATTGTAAAAAATAAAAAAGAAAATTGTGAATTTTATGCAGATTTGATTTAAAAGATGCAAAGATTTCTAATATCATAGAATCATTTCTATATGAAATATAGAAATAATGGATTATCAATATTAGAAAACATAAAATATCAATCGATATATTTAAAAAATTATATATATAATATATAAAAGCAAATGTTTTTTGAATCAACAATAATAAGCAACAAATTTGATTAAATATAAATAAAAGGAGTATAAAAATATGTTACTTAAAAAAAACAATAAATTACAAATTGAAACTTGGTCAACAAAATAGTAAAAGGGAATTAATTGATTTTATGAATTCTGATTAAATACAAGACAGAATTGATAGAAAATCTTATAATAGATATTTGTTTCAATTTTGCAGATTAAATTGGGATTGTAAAAAATATTATCCTCGACCAAAGCAGAATATAGCTGTTATTAAAATAATACAAAGTAATACAGAAAGAACTGGATATATCATTTACTGGAAAATTTAAAAAAAAATTTTAGAAACTGTAGAAAGAATCCAAAAGAAAATAATCTCTTAAAAAATAGGTTATAGAATGATTTAGTTATAATAAAGAATAAGAATAAGAAAGAATATATTTAATAAAAAGAATAAAAATATTATCTGGAGCGTGCCCATGTTTATATTGTAATAGATTTGCTTTATCGCGTCACAACGGTTTAAAAAAGAAAAAAAACAAAATTTTAATGTTAATACAAAGATTTAGATCAAACAATTTCAGATTAAAAAGAGGATTAAAAATTAACTTAGCATTTTATTAATAATTAATCTCAAATGTTTCAATAAAATCAATTAATTTTCTTTTAATTTAATTTATGGTCAATTCATTTATATCATGATGATTTTATTATGATTTTATTATGATTTCATTGTTAATTAAAATAAAATATCATATTATTAACTATTTCATTTCTTTTTATTATAAATGAATTATTTTAATAAAATAGCCAAACAAAATCTGAATGAAACATATAATTTGATCTAAAATGCATTGCAGTTTGTTTCCTGAAATGATCATTAGCATGTTTAATTTAGTTGCTTATGTCTTTGGTTGGTATAATCGAAATTGGCAAATAATCAAGCGTATTATTACGCATATAAAGCGTTTCAGGAAAGCTATAAGGTCTAATATTTAATGTGAGTGACATTACTATTGCAATTTCGCATTTTGATTACTATTACCATTAGTTCATTTTTCATATCCTTCAAAATATTTAATCAATCAATAATGATCTTTAAATCAACGATAAAATTAATGGTTTTTAATAAATCAGTTTAATATTAATCAGGTTAATATTGATTTGATTGATGGTTTAATATTGAAAGATTGAATTTTTATGTATTTTTTACATATATTTCTATTCATAAATCACTGAGTAGTTGCAAATACATTATATATTTGAATATAAATAATTAAATATTATAATTACAATATGATTGATTACTTTTGTATTATTAGAAAACAAAAACATGTTTTACTAAATTTTAATTATTATATTCGATAAAATCAAGTTATAGATATGAAATCTATAATAAATGAAAATTAAAAATAAATATTGTTATTTTGATTTATAATATTTTAAGACGTACAATTTATAATATTCTAAGATGTACAAAATATTCTGACTAAAGGAAAAAAAAAAAAAGAAAATAATGCATAGAATGTTATAAATTCTATAGATGTATTTTGAATTCAGATAAAGAATAAAATAAATAATGAAACAAAATAATAAAAAGAATTCAAAAATAATTTCAGGAAATAAAAGTAAAAGTTGGAATAATTAATTTAAAAATAAATTGAATTATTTGGCTTGTTGTACTATTGTAATATTGTTAATTAAATGAAATGTATCTTAATAATTTTTGACTCGTGAAATGTTAACAAAATATTAGAAAAATATTTCTTTTTGATACGATTTACAAAACTTAATTAATGATATAATCCTAACCTAAGCCCTGAAAATCTTAAAATTTTAATTTTTAAAATAAAATTATATAAAAAAACAATCAATGAAAAATTTTGCTTCAATTGCTTTTTTTAAATATTAAGTTAAAACAAAAAATATAAAATAATGTTGCGTTATAAAATATAAAATAATGTATATATAGTTTTTAAGAGAAGTATTTATAAGATTCTTGGAATTTTTATATTTTTTATTTTTATATTTTATATTTTTATATTTTTTATATTTCTTAAAAAACATTTCAGTAGAAGTGAAGTGTAAAATAAAGTAAGTGCAAGAAGTGAAGTAAGTGTGATGTAATTTTTAGGACTTGAGATGACATTTTCCAATGTCACTCTCAATGGCAACTAACTTTAGTTTATATTTGAGAAAATTTACAAACATTCGCAAATCAATTTTTTTTTGGAACAACGAAACTATTGGTGGCATTATTTTCCTAATTCTAGATTTAAATAGTAGATTGAGGATATCGCACAATCAGCAAATCTGTAGTAATATTGGCCTCTTATGTTCTTCAATGAAAATCCACAATCTTCTCAGATGAATGTGAAGAAGATTTTAGAGAATATAAGAGCTTGTATAAATCGAAAAAAAAAAGAAGTTACTAATCTTTAAACTTGTTAAATTTACTTAAAAGAACATTTTTTAATTTTTGAAATAATAAGAATTTTTTTGAATCTTGAACTAAAAAAAACATTTCAATTTTTATATGAATCTGAAGAAGCTCATAGAACTTTATAAATTTATAAAGTTAATGATATATGTAAATTTTTATTTGCACTTTACTTTTGATCGTAGAATAATAGAATTTTATATTAAATCATTTTTATTATTTTATTATCATTATACATCATTATACATTATTATCATTATACTATATATATTACGAGAGTGGAAAACAATATCAAAGTACATTTAAAATAGTTCAAAGTTTTTAATCATAATCTCACCCATCCTATTAATATATAAATTCAATTTAAACAGTTCTCTCTTTCATCTCAAATCAAAGGAAATAAATTATATAGAAAATTTATAGTTAACTCCTCGAAAAATTATTCTGTCCATTATATTCTGGAGTTATATCATGTCATATATTTTATATAACTTGTAACACCCTTATATTTTGAAATTAAACAGTTTATAAATTTCAATGAGTTGCTAGTAATTGAATCGAGAACTCGTAAGTTCCTGTGGAAATAAAGCAAAACATTCTAAAAGAAACAAAACACGAAATAGATCATCTCCGAAGATTTCAATATTATTGGTTTTCTTTTCTTTTCTTTTTTCTTCTTTTTCGACCTCGGAAATGAATTTATTATAACATCGATATATAACATGTACATTATTTTAACAAAGTTAATGTCAATTTAATGCATAGTTGAGATCAGAACATTTCGCTAATATTTAAATTGTAAAATTTTTATTAGATTTAGAACAAACATATTCTCAAGAAAAAACATGCATATCATTTTTTACGCGCTTTCTTTTCATTTTTATCTAATTATTAATTTTATTTTTCATTTTAAAGAGGTTGGATTGATTACATTAATTTGTAATACGAGTATTGGTTGACAGATTATCAAATTTTACAACAATAGGAGTTAATAATAAATGTTAATAATTTTGATTTAATATTTAATATTTCATTTAATTATTATCAAAATAGTGTTTTATTGCTTTTTTTCATAGAAATATATATTGTTATAAAAAATTATATGCAATTGATAAAATGAAAAAAAAAGTTCTTTCTCTTTAAATTTATAACTTTTTATAATATATCTTTATCTTATAATATATCTTATAATATATCCTATAATTTATCTTATAATATATCTTTATATATTTTTAATTCTTTATATATTTTTAATTCTTTATATATTTTTAATAAAATAAAGGAGGAAGATTGTGAACAAGAAGAATTGTCAAGCATTCATAACTCAGAATTTGTCTAGCAGATGTTAACAAACTCGTATCTAATTCTTTATAATAATAATTAGAAAAAAAGATTTAATTAGATTTGTTAACTGAGTATATTGTATATTTGTATATTTTTTGGAAATTATGAGAAATAAAAATAACATATAATTTTTTTTTCTCATTTGTAGCATTTCCAACATTTGATTTAGATTAGATTCAAATAGCATTATAATGAAATTAAGATATCTAATAATTAACTTTTTTATATTTAAATGTAAGTATTTTAATGTAAGTATTTTAGTGTAATATATGAAAATAAGATATTAAATTGTATATGAGAAAAATTTGTTGCTTTTATGAATTAATATTTATGTTAATTCACATAATTTTCTTAGTTTATTAGTGTTCGTTTCATATGCTTTAGAATAAAAACCTATTAATTTGATAAAAATAATTATAAAAATATAAAAAATAAATTTTGTATAAATTTAATAAGAAATCTTATGCTCCTTTCCTTGTTTTCATTTTCCAGATACTTTATTATTGTTTAATATTTTACTTTATTATTGTTAATAATTCTATTTTTATTCATTTAAATTATTTTTTACTAATAAAAACTATTTTCAATAAAATTTATATTAAAGTTATTTTTAATAAATAAATCTAATCTGAAATAAACATTCCATGTATAATTGTATATAAAACACTTTTCAAAAAAAGAGAAAATAATATAATATAATAATATAATATATATATTATATATATTATTATATATATATACTATATATATTATTATATATATTATTATATATATTATTATATATAATATATAAATCATTAAAAGACTTTTTTCGTTTCCGATCAAATTGAATCCTCTATTTTATGCATTTCGAGATTAATAGTTTTAATAAAAAAAACTAAATCATCAGAATTTTCGCATTATAATATCGAGTTACAAAATTTGAAAAGTATTGAATTTTTTGTACCTCCAATGAGATGAAAACATTTGAAACGTTTAAAATCTAGATATTTCTTTTGATATTCAAAAAAATATGATCAATCTGGATATTCGATAAAATTGCTTAAAAAAAAATTACTAAAAGATACATATATATAAAAAAAAACACGATTGTATTATGTCATGATTATGTCATATCATCGGCAACTAAAAGTTTATATAGATAAACTATTTTGTTTAAAATGTTATTTTATGCAAAACACATTTTTGTGTAAATATTTTAAATTATAGAAATATTTTAAATAAATTACATAAAAAAATTGAAAAAAATTATTGAATAATCACTAGAAATAGTAGTATATTATTATTAAAAAATACTAATTATAATGTTTAGGTTTATAGTCGATCCTACTTTAATTCATTTTACAATAATATTTTAAAATTATTGAAGATATCGTAGCATCAATGAATTTATAAAATTATCGATCATCATAATTTTAACTTAACATTTTTTTTCCAATATTTGATATTTTTTACATTTATTTCCTTAGAATGTTTCTAATTCCCGATTTATTGCATATTTGTTTGGATGGAAACATTTTCTAATTTCCTGTTACAATCATTTTTGCTTGAAGTACGCGGATTTTTTTTATCGTTACTTGGGAATACGATTCTTACCTGAGAATAATTGAGATACAGATCATTTTTCGTTAGATATTTTTTAATAATAAAAATAGATTCAACCTCCATTATCAAATTATAATATATAGACTATCTACAACTATTCGTGTGCCTCATTTCTTTTACATAAGATGTCTAACGATGTCTCCTGATTTTCATTTAAAATCAAAGATTTAGAATACCAATAATCATTCAGTAAACATCGAATATCATTCAGAAATAGATTCAATAGAAGTTATGTATAATAGTTATTATATGTAATAATAGTCTTCATGAAACTTTTATAACTTTATTTATAACATTATAAATAAATTTATAAATGTAATGTGAAGTGATTTTTCGATTTAGAATTAGATAAAATATATATATATATATATATAAAAGCAAGCTTGAAAATGAATGTGGGAGTAAGCATTTATATTATTTTAAATAAATTATTTATTATTTATTATATTATTTCAATTATGAGAATCTTGTATTAAAATATCACTTATATTTATTATATTCTGGTTCTCTCTCTCTCTATATATATATATCTTCTAATAATCAGAATTTGATCAAGGAAAAAGCAAAACTACGAAGATATTAGAGATTTCCGTTTTTCGATTGCTTTCAGAATTAAATCCAACTTCCCGAAATAATTTAATTCATTTGTTAAAACACTATTGTTTCATATTGAATACTGGATCTAATGATATTCTCTATAATCACTGAGAAATTTTGTTGATCAAGAAAGAATATCGACGCGTTTCCTTTAATAGTATTCATAAATTCATAGAATCTTTCTATTCAGGCTCGAGGCTCCGAAATTGATTGTTTTGTTGATTTTTAATCATTCATTTAATCATCTAGTTTCATTTCATACAGATACAGTGCTTGTCAATAGAATGCGCTTTCATGCATAGGATAATCCCTATCTGCGAATAATTTTTTTCGTCACTTTATCTCTATATATTACCCTAGTTTATTCTTATATCTTATTAAATAATATCTTTATTAAATATATTTTTTCTTACTTCTTTATTATTAATTAAATCATTCTACAATTTATTCTCTATACAATATTTCATAACCGTCATTTTAGTAATTATTTTTTTAATATAATATGAACAAATATATTTGAAATTCTTTTTCATTTTCCATTTTATATAAAACAATATAATAATCTAACTACCAATATTTTTTAATTTATTTTTGAAAATAGGAATATATTATTCCTATTATTTTTTCATTATTATTAAATATATTCTTATTAACATATTATTACAATATTTAAATTTATTATAATTTATTAAAAAATATTAATATATTATTATAATTATAGTATTAATTATAATTTTTTATTAGTAGAATATAAATATATCAGATTTGTTCTATTGCACTTTTCATCAAAAAAAATAAATTAAAATCCAGATTTTTATATTTATATATTATTATATATATATATATTATAATTAGAAATTTAATAAAATCAAATTTAGTATATCACTTCATCATGGCTAAAATAAAAAGTTGTTAATTTTCATTGAGTGATTGGAAAAAAAATTTGCATATTTTATCAATTGTTTCTCATTACTTAAAATCTTAATCTTATTATTTTTTTCATCTTTTAAATTTTTTTTCTCATTTTATTTATTTTTGCTTCATCTATTTACTCAAAAACAATTTTGGCAAAAGATTGTTATTATTTATAAACTTAAAAAAAGCTACTTATCTTGAAAGCTTTTCGTTTTTGACTTTGAAAATTACCATATTGTCATTAGATTTGTAGTCGCATGTTACTACTCCTGATGTCCCATTCTAAAATGAGACATATGAGAAGGATTTATTACTTCCTAAAAAATCAATATTAAGATTAAAATTAGAAATCAATCGCAGAAATTAATTCATTTTTCGAGTAAAATATAATTTCTTGTGATGTGTCCATTCTTAGCATGTTTTTATTCCTTGTCGAATCCCTTGTAAATGAGAGGATTAAACAGGATCCAACTTTAATCACAACAATGGTTTCCATTCCAAAGAATCATTAGCATCCATCTTGTAAATAATAAACGATTAAACAGGATTTAACTCTTGCCACAACAATCGTTTCTATGTCAAGAAATCATTAGTACTCATTTTTTAGCAGCTGAACAATCCAATTCTTGTCACAACAATGTTTCGTCACAAAGAATCAGCACCTATTTTATTTTAATAAGCAGTTTATTAGAATTTATTTTTTTTTATTTTTACATGAATAAATGATCTTCTATAGACGATACCAAGTGCAATAGTTTTAAGATATAAATAATAACAAAAAATTAAAATTAAAATTATATTTTTTTTCTTAATTGTTTAATTATTTTTATAATTTTATTTAAATCTATTAAATGATTTTTATTAAAAAAATTAATTTTTACGATAGCACAGAGTTTTGTCAAAATCATTATAAAATTTTTATTTTAAAACTTTTCATTAATTATTTTCATATAATTTAAAATTCAAATCGATATAATTTCGATTTGATCGATTTACATTAATTATAAAAATAAAAAATCATTGAGCAACAAATGTTTTAACTAAATTTTAATTGCTATAAAATAAAAGTATTAAAAATATTAAAGTAATTAAAGTATTATTACAACATGTTTACCATTTCTTATTATTATACTTATAACTTATAATTTCAAAAGTATACCAAATCTATCAATTTTTTTTCACTTTGTAAAATATATATTACTTTTTCGTTTCATAATATTAAATAACAATATTAAATAATATATTAATAATATAATATAATAATAATATTAAATAACAATATATTAAATAACAATCGTGATATAAAATGTGATTCTAATTTAACAAAAATATAATCATTTTAATAAAACTTTTAATTCAAGTTTTACTTTAACTTTAATTTTTCGATAATATTGTTATATAAATACAATATATAAGATGTTAATAATTTTAATATAATTTTATATATTGAAATATTTAAAAAGTTAATTCTAAAAATCAAATAAACATAAAAGTTGATATATAAAAATGATTATTATTTATTTATTAAATTATAAACAATTTACAAAGTACAAAGTACATTAAATGAAATAAAATAATTCTCAAATGAGTCAAATTACTACACTTTATTTCATCTAATTTATAAATTGGTAATAATTTAATAAATAAATCATAATTAATATTTTTATGTAATAATTTTTTTTTTATTCTTAAATTCAATCCAGTAAAAATGTTCTATGAATATTGATATTTAGTATATTAATGTTATGAATAAAAATTGCTATAATCTAGTATATTAAAAGAAAAATCGTAACGTAAAATTATACGTAAAATTATCATGATAGAAAATTTATTTTCCAATTCTCAAGAGTAAAGGAAAAACAAAACAAAAATTAAAGACAATAAAAGAAAAAAAGAAAGAAATAAAACAAATTTTATTATATTATTATTATATTATTATATTTATTATATTATTATATTATATTATTATTATAAACAATTTATACAATTATATACAATTTATAATTATTAATAATATAAAAAAGATAATTCTGTTCGCGCTCGCAATAATAATATTGTAATGATTTTAGTGAATATAAATTATAGTTGGATGCTTGTCGAATACCCTTCGACAGATTCGCAACAAATGATATACTTCTGAAAGATGAAGGGACTGGTAAGTGGTTATTCGTGTGGAGCGTGTATTTATTAGAGAGCATTTCACAATGTCATAGCAGATAATCGTGTTTGACAATCAGAGTACAATGTGTTTACAAACTATCTAATTGTCGTATCCGGCGATCAGATTACGACGTAATCATCATGAAATTTTTATTTGCAAGTGACGTTCATGCCCTCAGAAAAATCTCTTCTTGTTTTAATTGGGAAGGTCATAATTTCCGGATGAGCCACATCAATAACCAATAATATCACGGCCGGTATCCGATTCGTGATATCCAAAAAAAGCGAGGAAATTTCTCTCTTAGTTGGATACATATATCTTGTATATATCTATATACAAAGATCTCATGATAAATAGGAACAGATTGGCGCATTTCTCTTATAAATTCCTCGAAGTAAAACAATGTTATTTGTCTTCGAATCAACTTTAGGATCAGTTCAGCTGGTTTGAAGTCGTTAATATAGTACGTTAGAAATATATAATTATAAGTGTCGATTAAATTCTCAAAGTCTTCTCAGATAACATAGTCCTTTGTTTAGATTTAATTTTTATCCGCGCGCGATAAGAACAAAAAGAGTTTTTTATATGAAAAATTTCTCCGAATAAGTTAATTTATTTATTTAATTTATTATAATTAATAAATTTCGCGAATAATAAATGGTCACGAATAAATTTATATAACTTTTTCTTTTATTTCACTGCATTTTTCATCTGCAACAAATAAAATTTGAAAATTTAGCATAAATTATTTAAAAAGATTTAAAAATCATTCGAATTTTCAAATCATTAATTTCTGAATAATAACCAACAAATAATGAATGAAATTATATATTTTATTGTTTTTTCATTATTTAAATTCATAAAATATAAAATTATATATAAAAACTAAACTAACGAAAATTATTATATACTATAAACAAATTTTTACATTTTTATTATTATTTGTTCGACTTTTTTTATTTCTCAATGATAAAATCTGTTTTATATCTCCTAATTGAACATCTTTTTCTTTTTTTTTTATCTGATTCTCAATTTCGATTTTGTTTTCTACAATCTCTGAGATGTCAGTTAAATATCTTATCGCTTTTTATGATTTATATGATATTATATTATATTATATATATGATATTATATTATATTATTTATGATAGATAACATGATTTCAAACAATTTATAATTACATTTAAACTGCAATGTTATGCAAAGAAATGGAAAATTGAATAGATGATGTGAATAATGCGTTTAAGTAAGTAATTTTTCTATCAGAATCCTTTTTTAATGTATAGGATAACGTGATGCTGAATAGGCGATAAAACAATTTGATTAACATTAATATCTAAAATAAGAATGATTGACGTTAAATCTATTATCCGAGGATTTTATAATTAGAGCGACAGAGACAAATAAATTTATTTCCATATTAGTTCGAATGAATTATTATATGTTTAATCTTAAACAATATATGTTTAAGATTTGTGAAGGCTTAGAAAAATTAATTTTTTTATTTTTTTTTCTATTTAATTTTCAGAAATATTGATCGCAATTGAATTAATAAAATTATAGAATGTTAATAAAATTATAGAATGATTCCTGTAAAAAGTGAATTTGTAGAAAAAAAAATATATTTTTATACATAAAGATAATTATTCATATTCATATACATAAAGATAAAGGTTTCAATATTAATTGCAATGAAATAAACATTTGTTTCACGTCTTAAAAAATATTAAACTTTTTCTATGAATAAAATAATATGTTATTATTATATGAAAATTATTATAAGAATAATAATATAATTAATAATAATATAATATAAATTATTATAAGAATTGATATATTATATTCCTTTTTTTAAAAAAGAAATAAAAAAATTAACGAAAATAATAATAAAATTAATTCTTGAAAATAAAATTTAAAATATAGTTTTTCAATAATAATATATAATTTTACAAATCATAACATAACATAGTCAAATCAAATTTTTAATTATACTAAATCAAAAATTTAGATTAGAGATTAGAGTATAATTTTAAAACTAAATAAAATTAATTACAAATTATTATTTAATTGTTTTAGAAAATATTAAAAAAATATAAAATAATATATTTAAAAATATCATAAAAGAAGAATATTTTATTGGATATGATTATATTAGTTAAATTTTATATATGATAAATTCATTAAGAATAAAAAATAATTGTAAGACAAAATCACATTATTGGCATTTGATTTCATTTATTTATTTAAACTGAATTCAAATATTGTTTTAAAATTATAATATTTATTTATTTTTTTTGCTGAGAATAAATATTTTAAACTTTTTGCACGAATAATGAGATTCTTAGTATCTTCTAGTGATATGTTAAGTGAGTTATAATATATTTGTCATGAGAGTTGAATGATTATATGTAAGTATTCGCGCCCGCAATAATAGTATTGTATTGTTTTGGTGAATATAAGCTAATGACTGTCGAATGCCATTCGACTAATTATAACTAGATACTTCGTAATTGACTCGTAGTTGACTCTGACAGTCACAACACGATGTGTTCACAAACTAATTGTCGTATCCGGTGGTGGATGTAATTACCATGAAATGTGATCACTATTGGAAATGATTATAGATAATCGTGTCCAATACAAAGAAACTCTTTTCTAGTTCAATTAGGAGGATCACCGTAATCTGCTGGGGCACGCCAATAATCAAATGCCTGACTTGCGATAGTCCCCAAGCTCAAGGAAAACTCTTCGCTTGGGTGGTGATTTGTATACAAAGATCCCAAAACAAGCGGGAACAGATCAGCGCATTTCTCTCACAAGCCTCTTCGAATCAGAATAATGCCACCAATCTTTGAATCAGGCGTGTCTAGAATATATGATGCTAAGATTGGCTCAATCAGGCTGAAGTATGGCAAAAATATGCAATCATACGTGTAAATCCTTAAAAATAGTCCTCCAGCAAACATCACTTATTGTTTAGATTCAACAGAGGACTGCTAGCTATAAAAACAGAAAGGGATCTTCTTTGAGGAACTTTCTCGAACAAATTATTCATAAATCTCGAGAGCAATAAGTATTCGCGAATAGTAAGAATAATAATAAAATTTATTTATTATTAAAATTTACTATGAATGTCATTATTTATTGAAATTTATTCTATTCAAGAGATTTTACACGAAATTTTATGATTTAATCTAATTTTTATTAAATTTTTAAAATAATTTTAACAATTTTTTAATAAAATTGGTTAGATTCTAAATTTTTAGTTAATAATATAATTTTATTTTTATCTAGTTTTCAAAAGAAAGTTAAACCAAATTAATCTTCGAAGCCATGAAAGTTGTATAGAATTGTAATATACAATTGTAAAATCAATAGAAAAAATCATGGATATTTTTTAAACGAAATATGTCAACGTATTATTAAAACACAATATTATTTTGACAAAAAAGTAAACTCGTGGAAAGCATATGCACGCAGAATAATTTACAATAATTTGTTTTAGATTACTGATTTAATAACAAAGTTTGCTCATAGTTAGAGACGGATTAAAATCGATAGTATTACCGTTTGTCTTCATAGTTTTATCTTCATTGCAATTTTATTTCAACGATGTAGATGTGAATTTAATGCAAATTGTTTTTATATTGTTACTTTTTTTTTTTAATATTATTTATCTAATATGCCGGATGTAATATTTAACAATGAAATTAAAATATTTATACACATTTTGTTCGCGAGCACATAATTCGCGAAATTTTTAAACAGCATATTCAGAGAAATATTTCATGTAAAAAAAGCTCTTTCTATTAATACATACAGATCTCTATTAAGCTTAAGCAAAGGATAATATTTATATAATTATCTCAGAAGATTGTCTTTGAGAATTTAGCCGACTTATGATTGTACATATCTGATATATTTCAGTATCAGCAAAACTGATACTAAACGTATTCCAAACGCGATTGATTTAAAAATAAATAACATTGTTCTAGTTCGAGGAATCTACGAGAAATGCGCCGATCTGTTCCTGTTTATCGTGAAATTTTTACACGAAAATTTTTACACGTATAGATCATCGCCTAAGCAATTAATAATTTCTTCGAACTTGGGCGGTATCGCGAATAGCTTTGGACACGATATTATTGGTTATTGGTGTGCCTCATCAATAAAATTGTTACTTTCCCAATTCAACTAGGAAGGGATTTTTTTGAGAGCACGAGCTTCACATGCAAATAGAATCTCTTGGTGTATTTTTAATTATCATAATTTATTAATTTACTATTCATCAGATTTATATAAATAATTAATAATCAATTATTATTCATAAATTAATAATTATTATTATATACATTACAATATAATCTAATATAATAAAATATATCTATTCTTTTTCTTTCAGATAAGATTATTAAAAAATTAAAAATTATTTTTTTATTTTATTTCATCAATTCGAATTTATATTTAAATTTATTTTTATATTTATTATTATATTTATATTTATATTATATATAAATATATATTATATATTATATATTATATATTATATTATAAATATAAATATATTATATTAATATATATAATATATTTATTATAATATATATTTTTTTTAATTTTTAATGGAATAAATTAATTAAAATATCAGAAATATAAATGAAATTGAAATGTTCCTATTATTGTTACAAACAAAATTTATATATGTTTAGCTAATACTAAACTAAAAAAAAAATTACTTTGCAATTACAAATATGAAAATAATTTTATCAAAATTAATTTATTAAATTAATTTATTAAATTGTTATTATTAAATAATTAATTAAAATAATAACGATTAATTATATAAAGTCATTACGTTATATTTAAAATATGTAAATTTTGAATTCACTTGTATTTAATCTTTCAAACTTCTAAATTTCCAATAAATCTCTAATTAAGAAATAATCAGAATCTCATAAATTTGATGAATTTTTATGAAACGCAAGCGTATAAATGAAGAATCTGAAATTATCTTTAGCACATATAATAACAGAAATTCATCGATATATTTTTCAAATGTGTAGATTAGACAAAAATATTTATCGAATTTACAAGAGTTTAAACAAGGGCGTGAATTGCAAACTTTTGGCAAGCTTTGTGATAAAAGTAAAATTTTAATTAACTTCGATATCAGTTAATTATGGGTCAATTATCATTTGTTAACATTATAATAAGAGAAAATAAAGCGAAATATATAATCAAGTTAACGAAACGCTAAAAATATACTAGATAAGGACAAATAAAATGTAAATAATTTTTTCTGGAAAAAATCTAGAAAAAAAAACATTGAATTAATAAACTTGATTTGATGAAGTAAATAAAAACTAATAGCTGAAAAATAATTTATTATTAATAAATTGATAATTAATCACATCTTCTAAATTGAGAATTTTGGCATTTGTACATAATATTTTCATAATTATTTCATTAATATATTATTTTATTTAATTATTTTGAAGAAATACAAAATATTTTATTTGAATAAATAATTTATTTTAATTTTTGATCACTAATGATTGATTGAAAAAACTTTTTAATCTATTTTGTCAAAAAATGCTTATTATAATCACATCAAAATTATTTTAAGAAATTCATATTTAAAAATTAATACTTAAGAAAATAATAGTTTTTTTGATATATTTTTTGATTTTGTTGAGTTGGTTTTAATTTATAATTATTAACTAATATATTGTAATAATTTATAATTATTTTAAAATTTTAAGAAAATCTAAAAATTGTATCATAATTTTATTTTCTATCGATTGGACTTACATTATTGGAGTTATATTATTATGATTTTCAGTCCTTCAAATGGTTTCTGAAATATTCTAAATTTCTTTGACAAAATATTTGAAATTTAATCTTAGTTAATCTTTAGATTTTATTAAATAATTGATCAATTTATAATTTCTAAAATGTTTTATAAAACTTTATTTATTTCATTTATTATTTTATTTATTTTTATTATTTTATTATTTTATTTATTATTTACTTTATCTACTTTTTTACTATCAAACTTGTTATAAAAAAAAATGTAAGCAAAATTATTAATATTTAAACATTTTTTAAATTGTAATTTCACTGATAAAATTTCTACAATTATGCAAAATAATTTGGAACATTTTAATAAATTAAAAGAGTATCATATATTATAATATTTTTCCTCTAAATTTTATTAGATTATTAGATTATCTATTGTTTTCTAAATTTTAAATATTTTTCTATAATTGAATTCATATTCATCACGACAATAATTATCAACTATGATTTTAATTTTCTTCCAAGGAATAAAAGATATTTTGACTAAAAATAACACATGATATTTTTTAATATTAATTGTAAAAATTAAACAAAATCATTATGATTAAGTAATATATAAAATATATTTTACATTTTTTATTCTATATTTAAAATATAGAAAAAGCATATTCAAAAGAGATAGAAAATAAAAAATGTATGTGTATTCTCTGAAAATATATGAATAATTACTCATATATAGATTCATTTTCAGAAAGATTGCATACACATTCACATACTGATGTTATTCAATTTCCTGAAATCGTTTTCAAAGTATTATGTATAACTGTTGTGTAAACAAATAACTGCAATTAAATTTTCGATAAGATGATCGTTGTGTTCTTTGAAATAGTTACGTTCAGTAAATTTATTTTCGATTATCTTTGTATTTTATGGAAAGCAAGAAAGATTTGTGAATAAATTTTGAAACAAATGAAATTTTGACTTTTGTACAGATGAGAAGATTTATTTCGAAATATTTTCAAAATAATTTGTCAAATATTTCATTTTTGTTTATATTCATAGTTTAATTATATATAAAAGAATTATATAATATAAATTATATAATATAATAATATAATATAAATATTTAATATTTAATTATTTAATTAATATAAATTAATAAATAATAAAATAAATTTTATTCCATTTATATATATTTCCAAATGATATTTATTTTAATGGAATTTCATTGAAAATAGCTTATGAGTTAATTGACTTTTATTTCTCTTCATTTTTTCAAAAATGGAAAAATACCTCTATATATTTTAAAAAATTCTTCTTCGAGTTCTTCTTCTTCATCAGCAGATTACATAAAACTTTTTTAATTATTTCGCCATTCAACATCACATTTCATGTTGATTTTATCGACATATAAATATAGATAAAGATAAAGCCAGACAAGAAAAGAATAAAATAATTTTATTTATGCTATACTGTCGTTTCGGTCTGTTTTTGCTTCATTCATTTTAAACTTAAATTGTTTCTCACTTAATAAGCATCAATCGATATTATTGCATATCAACTTTTGGATTTATTCTGATCTCTAAATTCGACTCTCCAAAAATATACTATAATACTATTTCTTTATAATTACAAAATTATTTTCATAATCATTATGAATGATTGAAAAAATAAAGATTTATTAACTATTGATCTTTAACTAATTATAACATAAAAATTTTAACAAATAATATAAATTTTATTTTATTTTAATTATTTATTTAATTTTAATAAATAATATAAATTAATGATTAATAAATTATAAGCAAAAAAGAATAATCATCTATTATTTTTTTACCTTCAATTATACCTTTTTATAAGAATTAATAGCAGTTATAAATAGAATTATTGATATTAATAAAATTTTAATTTCATGCAGTTATTAATTATACAATTTATCTATTTTTCTTAATTTTAATTATTTCAATTTAAATATATTTCTTTAAATAGCTTTATTTTATGACTAAAACGAGAAATCAATTAGATAAAGTAGAAAAAAAATGTTGAAAAAAAATGTTGAATATAATTATCAACACTATGATTTTGAAAAACTAAGAAAAAAAGTAAAAATTTTTTTTATTTTTTAAAAAAATATTGCTCATATAAAATATGTACAATACACATATATTATATTATATTATATTATACATAAAATATATGTATTATACATATTATATTATACATAAAATATGTATTACATAAAATTATTTAAAATTATTATTGTATAAGATTTATAAAATTGTTTATATTATGTTATAAGAAAATTTATCTAATCCGATAATTTTGATTTTAATGAAAGTTTGTATGTAGAGTATAAGTATAATAGTATAATGAATTACATATATTCTTAATAATTATAATATATATTTATTAATTAGAATATATTTATTTATTAGAATATATATTCTTAATATTAATAAAATATTCTTTTATTAATAGAAAATATCAAGAGATAAAATCAATTTTCGAATTTCAACATTTTTTTGGGAATTTTTTATACAACAGAATGATAGAACATTAAGAATTAAATGTTTTTTATATTAAAAAATTTTGTATATATTATATACTAATATATATTACATACATTATACATTATGTAATAAATAAAAAATAAAAAATTTTTTTCAATTTTTTTTTGGGATGAAATTTTGTGATAGGAAATAATATATTATATTTGAAATAACTTTTTCTCAAAGAGTATTAAAAAATTAATTTATTTAATTTATTAAATTTTAAAACATATATTTTAAAAAAATAAAAATAATATTCATTTCAATTTTTTTGTTTATAACTTTATAATAGTATAGATAGCAAAACTTTTTATATAAAAAATGTTTATTTTAATTCTATTATTTTATTGTGAAAAAAATTCTTAAGAAAAATTATATTCAAAACACGAAAAAATACTTTGAATTGATTTCATTCCCTTAAAGATATTTTCTAAAAAAAAAAAAAAAAATTAGATATACACAATTATACAAACTTGCAAACTTTCATTAAAAGAATTATTTGGTTTAGATAGATTTCTTTGTAATATAGTATCATATAATATAATATACACGATTTTGTTGCTATATACATCCGTGATAATATATACATAAGCATACAATTATTTTTTGTAATATTACATACAAATACATCTCGATGATCGCTAACTAATAACGACAGAATTGATTAAAATTTTTTTATGAATGATGATACTTGAAATATATTAATTCTAACTCATACTTTGTTGTTAGTATTATTTATTATTTAATATTATTTAGTATTTAGAGATAAACTTATTCAAAAGTAAACTTGTCATTTCGAAATAAATACAAAATCTTTAAATAATCCTTAGATAATCGAAATTGCAATGACTGAAATTATAATAATATCAATCTCCTACTTAGTGAAGAAATATAAATATAAATGTGGATAAATATTAAAAATAAATAGGTATACATAATATAGAAATACATAAATAAATATATATATATATAGAATAATATAATATATAATATATAAATATAGTAGCATAATATAATATATAAATATAGTATAGATATAATATAAGCAAAATTCTATAAAATACAATATTTTTTTTCTTAAAAATTATAAAAATATATTATTTTTTTTATATTTCTCGATTGATTTTTCATTTTAGTCATAAAATTAAATTAATTAAATTGTTTTAAAAAAAGACTAATAAAATAATCAAAATTGAAAAAAAATTGCTAAGCTGCATAATTACTTCAATTTCATATAAATTATAAAATATAATACAATTTATTTATAATTGTAATATAAATAATATTTATAATTAATTATAATTTTTGAATTATTTTGATTATTCTAATATATATATAATATAAAATAATGAAATTATATTTGTAAGAATGTATTTTTATTTAGATTTCTATTTTAGGATTAAATATTTATTGAAAACAATATTTCATAAATATCTTTCAATTAATTTCTCGAAAAAATGAAATCGTGAAAATTTCGTTAGTAGGTAAAAAAATAATCTTATTTTAAAAAAATCATAACCTATATTACTCATCCACAATCATAATTTCTAAATAAAATTTCATTTTCAACAATGAAATTTATCGCGAGTTATATATTAAGCAAAATATATCGCGTTATCAAGCATCATTAACAAATTTTCGATATCACACAATTATAGAAGCTATTAACGAACCGTTATTAACTTATACGTGACAATTAAATAATTGATCAATTTATTAATAGCAATTTAATTATGTCTTTTGTAACTTTTCAATTATGTTTATCGATGAATCTTGGAAATTATTGATTTCAAGAATTCTTCTTGTTCTTATTTTTTGATTAGATTAAATTCAGGATGCGTAATTTAAAAATTTAAAAAAAAAATTTAAAAAATTTAAAAATTTTAATTTTAAAATTTCCTCCTTCCCAAATGGAATTGATAATATAATGATGTTCATCGTAAATTCCAAATTGAATAAAATTGTAATATCTTTTAAATTTTAAATTCGAAAATATTGTAAGAAATATTTAAAAAAGACATAGAATTAAATAATTTAGATATTTTTAATATAAGAAATTATGAAAACAATAATTTTATAGTGTTAAAGTCTAAACTGAATGCACAAATATATGCACAAATGAGGTGCTTGAACTGATGGTATTAATTAAAGGACTACTTATTATTTATTACTAGAAAGAAATCTTGCGAATGGTGGATGTGAACAATTGAATGAGGGAGGAAACGCCTATTTTCATATACATTTTTATTTCGTGATACTTGTCACATATCTAATTCAAACAGCTCTTCTACTACTATAGTACTATGTAATGTCAAGATTGTCAACAAAGCATTTAAAGTGGACAGTTCTAACGAAGGATCTCTTGCGCTTATGTCGTCCATGAGACTTCTTTACAGCAATAAAGAATACTGTCATAGGATCGTACAATCGTTTATATTATGAGGTTGAAGTAAAGAAATGATGGTTTATTTTTACTATTTGCGACTGATTGACTGTCTATAATAATTCTAACTGTATTTTGATATAAAAATTTGATATATTTTGATGTAAATATTATATTGTTACTGAATTTTATGTAATCTAAGTTTTATTTTATTCAAATTAGTTTGATTTAGCAGATTGTTGCGGGTCTTGATTTTTCCTCCAATCATTATTTTCCGTGAAAATGTAAATTTGGAGGATGATTTAGAAGGATAGGCTCTTGTGAAATTGCATCGCAACATGTCAAGATCCTTGCGATCGTATTCATGGTGGTCTCTCGCAAGGTACTAGATGCGCAAGTATCAGTATGAAGTAGACATTGCTATTATAATTTCATTTTTATTCTATTTTAGGGGTCTAAAAAGCATAAGAGTTTGTACCCATTTAAATTTAATTGCTCGACTATTGAAAATGCTAGAGTCGTTGAAAATAAAATCTAAGCTATTTGATCGTTTCATAAGTTTTAGTTTTATCCTTAACATATAGCATATAATGACTAAACAAATTATTATAATAACTTATCAACAATTATTTATATATTTATCATTAATATTTGTTAAAAATTTTTTAACAAATATTATTAAATATTAATTTTTTGCATGATCTATTCTACATAAAAAATTTGCAATTGTCGTCTAATTTGAAGAACATTTTTTATCAATGTCGTAAAAATATATTTATCAATATTTCGAATATTGTTGAATATCTAGAAAACTCAAATATATAACAAGATTGTACGAGAAAAAAATTATATGAATTTTCAAGAATAAAATAATTTCAAATTTATTTTATTTATATAATATATAAAAGAAAAGATTTTTTTATCTTAATGAAATTGTTTTTAAAAATTATTATTATTATAAATTTATTATTATAAATTGAATAATTACAATTTCTTCTTATTCTTAAATGCTCATTACAAAAATTTTCAATTAAATTTTATTTTAATTTTTAATTTCTTGATAAATTTGTTTCATTATTCTTTTTTTTTTTCTCCATTCATTTTTTAAATAAAATATATAATAATTTTCTTTTTGCAACTCATAACAGAATTCTAAAAAAAAATAACATTAGTTTCTATTATAAATTTTTATTATGTTATGTTTTATTAATTATCGTGATAAATAAAGCAGAAAAATTGTAAAAAATTAATAACTGTGAATTTATGAAATAAAATTAAAATAAAAAGTACTTATATAATATATATATAATCATTATATAAGTATATAATCATAAAAATTTTTATTTTTCTTTTTTTGTGTATTGAATTTAAATCATTCTTTTATTTTAAACAAGCCAGATCCATTGATCAATTTATCACATCAATATTAATTATAGATCTAAATAAAAATTATAAAATGAATCTTGATTTCGAAATTCGAGATGAAATTTTTTTTATTATACCATATTTTACTTAATGCAAAAATAAGAAGATTGTTAAGGATAGGACTTGTGAAACGGTTGGATAATCTGCCTTTTATTTTCAACAGCTTGAGCTCAAACAACTTCCAGTAATTTAACAATAATTTATGAACGGATATAGTTTGATTATGAACGGATATATATATTTCTTTGAATATATATCCGTATATATATATATTTGATATATTCAAAGAACAAACAATATCGCAATTATATTCATAAAATTTCTCGGTCTAGATAAAAATCTATTTTTAATGTCATGAGATAAATTTGAAAACTTGATTACAAATAATGCATAATATGTAGTGCGAAAAAATCAGAATTAAATACAGTTTTTTGTGAATAATTTCAATTTGATAGTTATATTCAATATTGATAAGAAGATTGTCCTGAAATNATATATATATATATATATATTATCAAAAATGTAAAATATCTCATGAAATATTGATTTTTCAAGTATTATATTTTAATATTTATTATATATTATTTTAATATTCTTTTATGCAGAATATTTGAAAGAATCGATATAATATATATAATATAATCAATATAATCAATATAAGAAGCATATACAATTTCATATAAAAAAAAATGTATTTGCATTTTTGTATCTTTATAAAGAGAGTATAATCATAAAAAAATAGTCATTAATAAATAATATTATTCAATTTTTTCCTTTACAGTTTTTTTCTATATCTTAATAAATTCGAATTATAATTCAATCCAAATGCATAATGTATCTTATATACTATATACATATGTATAAAAATTTGAAATCTTAGAATTTCATATTCTCTTTTCAAAGAATTCGATAAAAATGAATAATAAAATCGAATACTTGAAATTAAAGATGTAAAAGATAATTAATTAAAAATTTTAAACGACGCAAGTTTTATTTAACATTTAACATTATAAAAATTTTCTTTTCTTTTTTTAAAAATAAAAATTTCTTATATTGTTATATTTGAAATGGAGATTATGCTGTTAGAAATATAGTATTTAAAAAGATAATTAGAATTAGAAGTAATTTATACATTTCTCTAAAAAAATTTTTTATCATTTTCCCATAATAAATTTATAAATTTATTATATTATATGCATTATTATAATTAATTATTATATTACTATATGTTATAATTATTGTAATTAATATTTCATTTTTATGACGTTTAAGATTTTTATTAAATTGTTAAAATTTAAGGATTGAAAATTAGTTCATCTTTTCTTATTATTTTGAATCAAATTTGTTTATCATTTAACATTTTGATTAGTTACAAAACCACATAGATATTACGAATTTAACGAATACATAAGTCATTAAGCCCTATAGAACTAAAAATTTAATATACTAGAATATATAGAATTAAAAATTTAATATACTACATAACATGAAATATGGAATTTAGCTTTTGAATAGTCTTCAATATTATTTGCTATTCAATGGGAACATTCTTTCATAATTTTCAGAAATTACATCTGACAATTTAAGAAAAATAAAAGAAAAGCAAATACAAAAATATCAGATGAGACGTATTATCATTATTTATTAAATTTATAATAGATAAAACGAAATGAAAATAGTGCAAGACAATGTGACAGATTAAGAGTTATCTTTCATTATCATGTCATCTCGTTTTATCTATGAATTTTCTATGAATTTCTTAATATTTCATATTTGAATCTTTAAACAAATCAGATATTATGAATTTCAAATATTAACATAAATAAAAATATTAATTTAAATAATTAAAAAGAATTTATGATTTACGAAATACTGCTATATATTATATAGTATATACTATATATTTATAAAAATCTAATAATGTATATATAATGTATATATTTTAATTAAATAACCGAAAACTATGTTATACGTTAAGTAAGTTATTATATTATAAAGCAAATCATTATCAATCAGCTCATCTATTCAAATCATATTCAGATTGTGCAAAACTTTTTATAAAGAATAAGATAAATGACAACGCAAAATTAATTTCATTGCAATAAAAATATTAGCGAATTTGTAAAAAGAGAATTTATGAAAAATATAGAATAGCTTTATGATATTATAGTTTTTAGAATAGTTTAGATATAGTTTTTAGAATATTTGGCTTCGACTTTCAATCCTAGCAGTAGAAAAGTATAGAAAATCATTTGAATTATGAATAGGCATTATGCCATCATAAAATCATTATCCTTGAAGAAATTGTGAAGTAGGTTTGCAAATTCTTATCTTATAATTCTTATAAATATTATATAATTCTTATAAATATTCTCAGTAATTTAAGACAACTCGTCGCTAGACTATTTTGATCAATCCTATTATCCTTCTTCCAGAATACATCGCCTTTTAAACGCATTGGAAAATGGCTCAGAATTGGTTATTTCCCATATCGTAAACTCATTTCCCAATTGATTTTTTTCAAGAACTTTTTTTTTTCTAGAAGAATGAATAATAATATTCGGCAAAATTTCAAATTAAAAAAAACAGCAGCATAATTAGAAGAATTGAAAATTATTCGCCATTTTGTATAACATTCAAACTAATAATATTTATTAGTATAATAAACTTAGTTTCGTAAATTTGATTTGTTTTATTTTTCCAATTTGAAATGATCCTTCGAGCTAGTATTGGAAAAATCAAAATACGTTCCACATGCAAAATCAGCTACTTTCGAAAAATCCACAGGATTGAATGGAGATATTAATAATGTGTGTTAACAAACATTTTCGTGGCTATATTTTACATTAGAAAGAAGAAAAAATGAAATTAATAATCAATCTTTTAATATTTCAAAAATCAATTTTATTTGAATCTCGTAAAAAAACAATGAATATTAAAATTTTAAGGAATTAAGAAATTTATTTGTTAACATTGCGTTTCGTTTCATTGATTTAATCATTTCTATATTTTATTGAATTTTTTATATTTTTTTCTAATATTTAATGTATAATTTTGAAAATTTTAGAATTTTTACGAATGGAATTTTATAAATATAAATATAATTTTATAAATATAATTTTATAAATATTATTTAAATATTTTAATTTTTCATATTTTGATTATTAATATTTTGAAATAGAATATATAAAATAATAAATAAAATAATATATAAAATAATAATATAAAAATAATTCATATTTTTGAATGATTTATTCGATTAAATTAGTAATAAGAAATATTTGAAATTTTTAATAAAATAATTCTTGATTTTATTAAAAGATTTTATAATATTTTAATAATTTTATATTTAAATAAATCGAATTTGGTTTGTAATTTATTTTTGTGTTCAGTTTTATCTGAATATTTATCATTTTTTATTTTCAATACATAAATATTTAAATATATTAATTAATTGATAAAATGAATTGTTTGTAATTGAAAAATAGATAAAATTTACTATATTCATTACTCTTTATAATATAATCACATCACTATATGTGATATATATTTTTAAAATATTTATAGGATATTAAATGAAATTGCAAATTTAAATTTAAAAAAACATACATTTTTTATGAAATATATATTATTAAAATGTATATACATATACTATGTATCAAATTATATATTATATATATATTATATGTATATGTATATTAATCTTTTCTTATTTGTATGTTCTTTAAAATTATACATTCTATACATGTTATATTTATATAACATATAAATATAATATTAAAAATTTTTATACATACATTATATAATATTAAAAATATAAGAAATAAAAAAAATTGTAATAGTTAAAAAAAAAGTATAATAAATAATAATAAAAAAGTTGTAATTTTTACATGTATATTTTAATTTATATAATAAGTGATTGATTTTCATATTTATAAATATAGTAATTCTAATATATAAAATTCAATTCTCGATTAAAAATTTATAATCTCATATTAAAGAACTATATTTATAGTTATTATATTATATTATATTATATTATATTATATTATATATAGTATAGTATAGTATATTTCTAGAGATATAAATGTATATAATAATCCTTTTATAAAATAGAACAAAAATTTTTTCGAATCAAAAATTTATCAATTCTTACATATCTTATATATACTTATGTATATCATTAATTTTATAAAAATTATTTACTTCAAAAAATGATTAGTTGATGAATTATTAATTCAATATTATACATAAATCTGAAAATTAAATTATTAACTATATTATATATATATAATATATATATATATATTGCACAAATATATATATATATATATATATATATATATATATATATTATACATATTCAAATATTATGCAATTATATGAATAGCTTAGTTCATCCTAATAGCAAACATTGGACTATTAAATAGATAAAAAATAGATAAAAGATTAAATAGATAAAAAACAATACATACTAAAAAATAATACATAAAAAAAAATAGTAAATTCGTTTAAAATAAAAATAAAATATAAAATAAATTGTTAAAAAAATTAAATTTCAATATTGTAATCTCAGAATGTTATATAAAATCAAGAAGATATCAAAATCAATACTTAATTTTTATAAAAAAATTTCTATTTTAATTATTTTAATATAAATTTTTAAAGTATCTGAATATTTTTATCGTGGAAAAAGTAATTGAAATTTCATATAATTTTTAATATTATTTAATCAAGTTAGTTAAGTCATATTTGTAAATTACAATAAATATTCTATCGAAAAAACTGAGTTCATTTCTTTTATAATTATCAAAAAATAAGTTTTTAAATTTAATTATTTGTGTCCAAATATTTTTACATGTAATTGTAAATATATTGCTTCGTTCGTATATTTTGTTAGTATGTTCATACATAATAGAAACAAGAACCAATTTTCTTACTAGAACAAAATATTTATTTGAATTTTGTCACACATTCTTCTAATTTTTATTCTAAGGATATTTGTAGAATATATATATCTTTAATATATATATATATTAATATTATTACATAACTTTTTTTTTACATTACTAAAACATTTTCATATTGCACAAATTTATCATCATATAATTCTTTTGTAAATATGTTTGTAGATTATTTCACTGAATTATTTTATTTCGATTCTCCGTGATTTTTTCTTTTACGAAATAATATTTGAATAGTTTTTTTTGAATCTTGTTTTATTAATCTTTTATTAAATATGAAAGATTTTCTATCGTCTTTCAAGATCTTTTATATTATCAATATATTTAATCCTTTTGTTTGTATTGGCATACTAGTTCAGTAGTTTTTAATCTATAGCTTTTCTAATTAATTTTTATATGATATGATGTTTGGAAGATATCATTTTTGAGAGAAGAATTTAGAGAACTCTTGAAATTATATATTTGGAGTACTTTCGCGAGGCTGAAGTATAAGTATAGGACTTGAGACATTTTCCAGGCATGCCAAATATAGCCTTTTAGCTTAATTCTTTAAGGACACTTTTTTGGAAGTCATTCAATTAGAGAACTGATCTACTATATTATTGATCACTTGTTTTACTGAAGACTCGTGATCTCGCGAAATGGAAATATGGAAAGAATTTTGAAGAGCATTTCGGTATGATTCAATCAGAAAATCAGAACTTTTTTTAATCTGTGAATTTTTTCAATTATCAAACATTTAGAACTCTTTAAATTAGAATCTTTTTAAAATCAGAACTTTTTTAATTTAATAAAATTTTTCAAATTTTAATAGAATCTTTCAGAACTTTCCGAATTCTTGAACTTTAAAACTTTATGAATTCAATGACATACATAAACTTTCATTAGTATATGAATTTTACTTTTGATTGTTTAAATTAGAACTCGTTAACAATGAGCTTTGTAATAAATCAATTTTATTACTATATCAAATTTATTGCTATATATAGCTTACATAGCTCTAGGATTAGGATTGGAAAAATAACACTAATAATAATTAATATTTTGTTCTTTTTTGAATAAACATCTTTTTTCATTCAATTGTTCTTTATTTTCAAGTTACTTTCTTGATTCATTAGCGCTGTGTTAATATTGAATTCTATAGTATTTTTTTTAATTTACAAATTTTTTCAATTTTCTCTTTATAACCTCAAACAAATATATACTATATAGGTATTTTCTTAAAAATCTTCATGCAAGAATGCAATTTTTATATCAAATTTTACTATATTGCTTTTGGATGCATTATCATGTCATTAAGATTTTGAATGAAGAAATGAAATGAAATGATTTATTGATTAGCAAAACATATAAACATTTTTATAATCAAATTCCATTTCTTTGTCTTGATACATTTTTTTGCAATCTATCAAGTTTTGTCAATCTTAATTGTAAGAACCCATTTATCAATTTTTTTTTTGCTATTTTATTTATTGTTATTTATATATACACAACATATTGTTATTGTTACGCTCTCAATGATTCAATTTCAACTTAATGATGCTGACTTATTGAAATGACAGCGGTTTATTGAAGTTGTTACTGATGGTGAGTCTTTAGAATGATTACTGGTTAATCTTGTTTTTGTGACAATTGAATTTGTTTTCTCTTCTCGATATTTGTTTTTCGAAAAACTAATCAAAGGATTAGTTACATTGATGATTATGTTCATCTCTTTCGATTGATACTATATATGAATAATACGATTAATAGAGATATGTAGAATGTTATAATATGAACTTGAGAGCGAGATGATTTTAATATGCTGATGGAATATGATGACTACTGGCTTAATTATTGGCTTAATTGCTAAATATACAATACTTATATATGTTGCATGATAGTAAAAATTATTATGTTTATTGTTCGACAAAGATATGATGGCTTTCATAGTTTGTTTATATTTACCCCATATTGTCTTCACCATTATTAATAATAATACCGTCCACTCAGAATAATGTCGATGCGTCCGTCTCAGGGGCTATTGAATGGGCATGTCCTTTCGAACTATGATCAAGGTTCTAATCAAAAGGATTTCTTTATCCTTAAATATTCTTATGGATGATTGAAAAGAATATCTTGGAGATATTCTCTGCCAACAGCTTCAAAAATGTTGTTTTAATTTTTATATGTATTGCCAAATTGCTCATTTGAAGTTGCAAAAAATCTAATATGCTTGTTAGAGATTCGCTAATTAAAAAATGTGTAAACGCGGTGAAATTATTTAATCCGAAGAGAGAGGAGTTAGGGGCACAAGTTGAAAATAACTCAATAAGTCAATTTGAATCGAGAGGGGAAGTAATGGTAAGCAGTTTTTCAAAGAACGTGTTATTTATTATGTGAATTAGGATTTTATCGCTACTTTCCAAATATCGCCAAAATACGATGATTTTAAAGGTATAAGATATCAATTAATTTGTTTCAATAAGCGATTCGGCTATGCTATGATTGTGATCGAATAAGATGTTATATAGCTCTTTCAATTCGTGATTAGTGCCTATGAATTTTGTCGCATTGTTTGAATAAATACTGTTGCATTTACTGCATCTCAAAGAAAACTATCATAATGTCATTAGGAAGGCGTCAGATATGACTTCGCACATGACCTCAAGTCACAAGGCAGATGATTATGGCCAAATAGATCTTAATCTTTCCGAAATTTCAATGGATTTTCTTTTTTTATAAAGAGCGGACCATAAAAATCAATCCGATTGTAGAAATAATCGAGAGTATGAAATGACAAAAGAAAAATTATATGAATTTGTGCTTTGAGTTCTCGTATTTTGGTTTAATATATTTCATATTGATAAATAAGATTTGTATTCTTCTGGCTTTGAATTATTTTCAGCGATAGTTAGGCGTAGTTAAAAAAACCTTTTTCTTCAAATTATTTCACATGAATCGAAACATATGTGCCGCTATGTGCTTGAGATGATAAAAGGATAGAAAATCTATCGAAGAAACTGACTCTGACGGATCACGTAGACAATAACTGGTTATATATATATTCGATATTTATATATATATTCGATATTTTGTCAACTATAGATGAAAAATCGATTATTGTTTCTCATAATCAATTAATTATGATTATAATGCCATAGATGGCTTTCGAATTCGCCAACTCAATATCAAATCGAATTATCACTAAAACCATTGAATCGTTATTCATAAGTGTTTGTTTATGAATTGTATATCGGTCACGCGATGTGAAATGAAGGCTTTGAGTATATCAGATGCTGAATCAAATCAATGTGATTATGGAATCGGACCAGAAGAGGATTTTATTCAATTTTACGTTGCATAATAAATTTTTTGTTTACATATATAATTTAGAGAACAAATATATGATACATAGTTCTAGCTAATAATATTATTGTTTTTAGAGGCACGATTCGAGATTTAGAAAAAATTAAATAAATGACAATATTGTTCTGTTAATTCATTATTTCCATATATAAATATACACTGTATGTTCATTCATTCGCATTGCCCGTAAAGTTGAATTATCATACAATCTTGTTGAAAGATGTGCCGCATAATTTTGAATTCGAGTAATAATTGTAATTCTCGGCAGTAATCAATTCAATTGATATTGATATTGGCAAATACTAATTCATCCGAATATAATTGTAGTTTCTATAGCGTTTGCATTAATAATTTAGCATTGATTAATTGATGATTGATTCAAGTATGTCAAGTGGTTTTGATCGCGATTTTGTAAAGAATATTGCGTTTTGTCAATTGATTCATGGAAACTAGTTCTCTGATGGAATATAAGAAAATTATCTTGCATTATACACTGAGTGTTTTAATTATCTCAATCTAATTGCAAATGCATATCATCTATCTTGTCCTAATAATATAATCAATGATTTATTATTTCTCATCAACTGTCAGAATTGAAATTCCCCCTTTGTGTATGGAACTCTAATATCGTGATTTCTCTGACGTATGTGTTTGCCTTAATATATCATCAACATAAAAATCTTTGCGCAATATTTTATGCGCTCATGAAATTGCTTATTTTCGACGTTAACTGATATATGCATGGTCAAATGCTTAGGAAGTATAGTTATTATAGTACTATATAGTATTTAAAACAAAGATGCTTAACATTGGGATTGGGATATATGTATCATAAAATCTTTTAAAAAATATTGTCATGCGAATTAATTAATATCGATACATCTTAGCAATAGTAGCAGTCAAAACATGTATATGATCGGAAGTAGATTAAAAATGAATAATTTTTCTTATATGATCGAATATAACTAAAGATCATCATTTAACGAGAAGAGCCATTTGAAGACTTGCGGATATATCAAAAATTATCCGTAGTTCATGGTCAAACGCACTGCTTCCATTGCGTGATGAAAAAAATAGTCTTGAAGTTATTAAATGTTTTACGTTTGCTCATGTGTTTTAATTCACAATATTAGTTCATAAAGCTGATGTAATCCGTTCTTAATTGTAGATTTTTTTTTTGAATATCTGTTCTAATTGGTGAAAATACCACAACGTGATACGAGTTACCAAAATTGATGCTTGCGTATTGAATAAAAATCGGTTGATATATCAATTTATGTGATCACGCATCGTAATATGATATTTTTAATTTTTTTGTCGATAATATAGATGTTTGCAGGGTTTTTTCTAACTTCCGAAATTTTGTCAATTAATAATTTTGTCAATAATTTCGAATGAATTAAGGGCTACATAGCGATAAGTTATCTTAGGTTTCGTTGATTTTCATCAATATTTAATTTTTCTTTACCTTTCAAATATTTAATTATCTAATTATTTGTAATTTGATTGAATTGTTTGCAATAGAGATTTTATCAAAACATAATAATTTAAAAAAAGTCTTCACACCTATCAGAGCACCTATTTCAGAATGAACATTGAATTTAGAACTTTCCAGTGAAATATTCGACAGGATATTGTATTGTGTTTTAAGAATGGAAAGATTGGATAGAATTTTGGTAATAGGTGTTAAAATGAAAAATGATAAATCGATGTTCAAATTATTAATTCTGAATATGATATGGTTACGCAGTGAATAATTTTGATTCGTGAAATGATTTATTCCGAAATATTAATTTTACATTGAGATAATGCTAGTTTTTTTCATAAAACATTCTATCACAAAATATAACAACAAACATGAAAATTTCGGCATTTTTTTTATGCCGAATGTGTGAAAATACAAATGTCGGAGATTAGTGGTCCACAATTTTATTCTAGATTAGCATGCAAGTGTCTTATTGTGTTAATCAATTCGATTTTCGTGATCTCTAAAAATTCGGAAAATGTAATAAGAAATTCTAGTAGATCTTCTATCAATAGAAAATCGATCATATTTTTTCCTTCCATCGATAGCATTTGCTCATCTAATTTATTGTTTATTCATTATTTCGTAGAACGAGAATGCTTCGAAGAATAAAATCCCTTCAATGCATTATAATGTTTTGTAGCAAGATTGATTATTTTGCCGAACGCTATTGAGATTCGAATACGAAAGATCAAAAAATGCTTATATGTGTTTATTTATTATGATACTTGGGTCATATTTTTCTAATTCTAGATTACAGTTTGCTATGATCATTTCTATGTTTTGTTTCTACAACTTTCTCAATAAATTTCCCATTAAATAAGATCATTTTAAATAGATTAATTTTTGTGTATCACTTCCATTATTGTATTTCAGTTTTATAATCAGACATTTCTTCATTTCAGCTATTGGAATATATTTATTTAATATTTCTATTATATCATTTTTCGATATAAGTAAATATTCCATAATATAATAATCATCTAGTACAGTTATAAAATATTTTTCTCCATTTCAAATTATAAAATCTATTAAATTATATATGAACGAACTCAAAAATTTTTTTTGCATGTATTTGCAATTTTACAAAAAGAATTTTCAATTGCTTTGCTTTCATAATTTTTTCTTGTCTCTTTATCAGCAATGCTTCTGTTTTGTCATCTTCTTTAAATTGCGTGTATAATATAATACATTTTCATTTCTTTCTGTTCTAAAGATTTCTTTTTATTAAAATTTTTTCCTTTATTTGGCAATCTGAAGAATTTTAAAAATAATATTTTTGACATAAACAATATATGTAGTTACATTATAGTTAATCTTGTATTTACAAATAAATAGCCATAAATAAATATTTTTTTATTCATTGACTTTACAGTCAACATTTCATTTATTTACTATATCTCTTAAATATTATATTTAGTTTATTTCATATTTTCTTGCTCGTGAAACATTCTGTTTTATACATATAACATTCTGTTATATATATAAAAATTGATTTTCTGATGATGGTTAAATTTTATATTTTTCACATCGACTTTAGACTATTTTATTAATTTAATTTATTCTATCGATGGCTCACTAGTTAAATATTAATACAAATCATTTAACTAATGCTAGAATAAATCGAAATTTCTAGACTTGAAATCCATTTGCATCTTTCAAGTTTCTAATATTTTCAAAATCTTCTATTATATTTTGCGTTTCTAACATTATACTTTTTCTTATATATTATTTTTTCAGATTACAAATATAAATATAAATATAAATATAAATATAAATATAAATATAAATATAAATATAAATATATATTATGTTAGTTGTCATGTGATAAAATTTTATACATATAAAATGTAAAATATTATTATATTATTATAAAATGTAAAATAATTTATACATACATACATATATATATATAATCATATCAGAAAACATATTTAATCTAAGTTCATACCTGTAATATATTTATTAATAATTAAAGAAATAATTATCTTAAATGTCTTTAATTTAAATAGATAAACATATCATCTAAACCGGTTACACTTCACTATTATTCACAATATAATTATTATATATATATAATATTATACACAATATAATATATAATATTATACACAATATAAACAAAAACAAAATTTTTATAAGAATAAAACATACTTCCTCATATTACTTCATGCAACATATTTCTTACATTTTCTTTTTTAACGTGGGGAAAATCCTCATAGAATATCTCGATTCTTTGGATGGAAAGCTGAGGTAATATCAGATTTTTACCGATTAAAATCCTCACGGTGTCCTTCCATTGATGCCTCGAGGGAGCATTTTTGATAAACGTCCAGTATCTATGTGTCTTACGTCATTATGGAGGGAGCGGATATTGTTGGCTCGAATAATTCCCAGTCCCGCGGTTCCTTCTGACATAATTGTAGAGCACCGTTAGAACTCAGCGAGGGCCGCCATTATGGGCCAGAGTATCTTGATCTGGCTCGCATATTCGAAAATCTGGAGACATAAAGCCCCGCGCCGTACTGCGGCCATTGAGTGAAGCTACGATTTAAGTCTCTCTGACTCTTCGTTGCGAAGCAGGACTTTTCACGCATTATCTTCTTCCGTGATATGACTATTTTGTAGAAAGAGGCCACTGCACATCAATTATCTCTTCATGTCAGCATGGATGTACTGACAGCTGATAGGAAGAAATCTGCCTCACCAGACATTCCTATCAGACTCATCAGCGTTCCACCTTGAAAGCTGGACATTCTTCTAGAGTATGTTGCACCGTGTCCTAGGAGATTGCACAATGATAGCAGATTTCCTTCTGATGCTACATAAATACGCTACAAAAATTATGACGATTAAGATCTGCGTCGTTCGAAAAGTGAATCATGTCCGCAGTCCAACTATCTATTTAGGACTAAAGAAACTTATTACATAATTCCGCTCCCTGGTAAATTTATCATAGAGGATCCATTATCATGGATATATTATAAGCATTATGTTTCGGATCATTATCTTATAAAAATATATAATTGTCCCATAATATCATTTTATTTTGCACTTAAAGTTGTTCTTTTAATGTATCTATATATCTATACTTATATATATCTATATCTATACTTCTTATGGTTCATGATGCCATCGATAAAATAAAAAAAGCCAACTTCCAATTTGCACCAATTTGCATTCATAGTAAAAAAATAATAATTATCTTAATGTATGTAAGTATTAAGTCCTTATGTAAGTCCTAGACTAATAATTATTTAAAAAAATATTATGAAAATTTGCATAAAATATGGTATAATCACTATTGATTCTTATTGGTTTCATATTCAAATGAAATTATTAATAACAAAAATATATATGTTATATATTCTGAATGTATATATAATGTTTATATGTATGTTATAATTATATAATATTTCAAATTTGTTATATGAGAACTTTTTTAATATTCAAAAACGGATTCTTAAAGTTTTATTGTTTTTTTTTTTTTCATATAACCTTAATAACCCTAAAGAGAATAAGATAGACAAAATATTATATAAACAATATATATAAACAATATATATAAACAATATATAAAATATTTAAATTATAGTATTTTCTTTATCTTTTTATTGTGAATGTATTAAATAAATAAAATTATATTTAAGACAAAAAAATATTAAAACTTTAAGAGTGAATTTCATCTCTTTCTCTTTACGAAGAAATTTCATTATGCTGTACATATATACAAATTTTCATTAATATGATAATTTTTCGATTAGATAAATTTTCCTATAAGTCTTTTATTAAGGATAAAATCAAGATTTGTGAAACAATCAGACAGTTTGGATTTTATTTTCAACAGTTCTAGCATTTTTAAATAATCTAGTAAGCAAATTTACGAATGATACATACAATCCTCAATACAAATGAAGATATAACAGTCACTTCACAACTTACTTGTGCATGTAATGCCTTGCGATGGATCACCATGAAGGCAAACACAAGGACCTATAAAAAATTCTACGCGACGCGATTTCGCGAGAGCCTATTCTTTATATAAGATATTACAGTATCGGAGTAATATTATCAGTTCAGGCACCTCATTTGTAATATTAAAATCATTAACTTAGATTTTAACATTTTTCAATAATTTAATTAAATTTAAAAACCATTATACCACTATAACCTATTCTTTATATACCTATTATACCACTATAACCTATTCTTTATATACCTATTATACCATTATAACCGTGAATTTTACAGAGAATTTCTTGGATATAATATTATTTAAATCATCACTTTTTATTCTATTCCACTTTTTATTCTATTCCACTTTTTATTCTATTCTTATTATTATTCTAGTATTCATTATTTTATATTATTATTTTCTTATTTTAAATATTGATAAGATAAATTTCTTCGTATCTAATAAATTTTTTTTTACGTTATGAGATGTAACAACATATAATAACAGTTTGGAATGGAAATCAGTTTAATTATTTACTCTATATTGCATATTTGCAGTTACAAAATAATTTATTTCTTAAATGCTAGCTAAAAGAAAAAAATCTGAAATTTGTACTTAAATTTTCATTTAATTTTTTATTTAAATTTTAGATTGAACGTGTAACAGCAATTAAGTTAAAATTTTTACATTCATTATTAAGTAATATCAATAAAATTTGTTTATATATATATAATATATTATATTATATAATATTATTATAATAATTATATACTTATATAATATATATAATATATATATATAGGATTATATTTTTTATAAACAAAATATAATTTTATATATGATATTGAAGAGAATCCTGACATTTATTTTAAAACAATTAAAAATATAATTTACGCAAGAACTATTGTGTTTATCTGGCATTATTAAAATGGAGTTATTACTTATAGAAAAAAGGAATAAGTACTTTAAGAGTTATTAGAAATGTTCTAATATTAGAATGTTGACTTTATATAATATATGTAAAAATGCAACTCATATCTTGTATATTTGTGTGCGAATTGAGTTGAGCGCGATTGTTATTTCGATTTTGTTTTGTCTTTTTCTTTTTCAGAAACACCGTGCGATAAATGAAAATTCTATAAATAAAAAAAACATAATGAACATAATGAAAATAATACAATAAAAGCATCGATACAATCCACATCTATAAAATATAGTTTATTTCTATTTTCTTTATTCAATATATTCTTTCTTATTATTATGTATCTTCTTTATTTTAATCATTTCACAATCTATTCCCTAATAGGTCCAGTTATCATATAATGAGTGATTTAATATTGAAAAAATAGCAAGAAATGTATAAAGTTTTGTGATTCAGTGCGAAGATATGTTTTGTATCTATTAAAATTAAAATTAAAAATAAAATAAAAATAATTAAAACAAAACTATATTATTTTCAATGAACAAAACTATCAGCTGAAACAATAAATAGAAATTTAAATGATGAAAAATAAACTGAAAATGTATATTGACGATTCAATTTGCAGACTTGAAAATGATGTAAATGCTGCATCATAGATTCAAAAAAATACTAAAGCTCAAGTCTTTTTGATGAATAGTCTTGAATTAGATCAATTAAGATATTTATTAGATTGTTTTACTGCTGCACAGAAAAGATTTGCATATCATATATATCGAGAAAAGTGATCAATCAATACAAATATTTTTACAAAGACCAATTTGTAAATGCAAAAATGAATCCATGAATAATCCATCGCAGACCATATTTCGAAAATAGTTTTGTTGATATAAAGATAGATATAGAAAAGATAGATGAACAAAAAGATTCTATCATCGCATAAATTTTATTAAGTTTGACAACAAAATATGATAATGTACTCAGTCTAGTATATTCTACCACGAACACCAAGAGAAACAAATTTGATTAAATAATTGACAAATTACTAATAAACAAAGAAATGTTGTTGAAAATATGAGATATATAAATACCCTATGAAGAGATGGAAGAAGATTACTATGTGAAAGAACATTGAAAGAATCACATTTGTTGTGATTTTTATATTTCCTGTAATTCTCATGATTTTTGTAGTCTTAATATAAAAAGAAATAAGTCATTTCTGCAAAAAATCCGAATATTGGGCTTGTGATTGTAACATTGAAAAAGATACATAAAAAAGGACAATAACTTAAAAGAACAAAAAAGGAAATAAAAATATTAAACATTCTAGTTCAACTAAATGATTTAATATAGAAGATGTTTCAAAGATGAAGATACATGATTTGTCGATTTGAGTGCGACGGAACATATATCTTTCAGAAAAGAATGGTTCAAAACATGAAAATATATATAGAAAGTACATACATTCGCGTAGGTGATGATAATACATTATGTATTAAAGGCAAAGGATATCATCGATGTTGAAATGATAAATACTAATGGAATATATACATTTTTATTATCAATCGGATGTATTTCTAAAAAAGAAATGAGAGAGGGATTTAAGGATAAAATATATATTTTTACAAAAAATTAATTGTTAATCGTTAATAAACTTAATTATATATAAATTAAATTTCAGGCCGGTATTTGTGGCAGAAGCAAATTAATGAGTTACACAGAAGAGTAGCATAAAATATTAGGACACGTAAATTTTAAAATATTGTGACACATGGTAACAAATTCGATTGTGCAAAATTTGAATCAATGTATAATAAAAGATGATATTTTTTGTAAAGGATATGTAATGCCAAGCAGTATCGAATATCTTCTCTGAAAAGACAATGCAAGATCCAAGTAATATGTAAAATATTCACTGATCTATGCGGTAAAATGAATTTATTGGACCATATCTATTGGAATCTATTACTTTTTATTATTGAAGGACGATTATTCGATTATACTATAAAATATTTACATTTATTAAAAGAGAAAATAGAAATTCTCAATTATTTAAAACAGTTTTATGCTGATATACAAACGAACGAATATAATGTAAAAAAAGTTTAAATGTTAAAGAAAGAGAGAATAAAAAATTGAAAACTGTGATAAAGAATTTTATAATAAAATGATAAAAAATTATTTACTTTCGAAAAATATTAAACATGAAATAACAACATCACGTGCAGAACAAAATAGATTTATTGAGAAACAGAATAGAGCAATTGTTGAATCTGCAAAGTCTATACAAAGAAGTTATCATTGTATTTATAGGTTGAGGCAACGGCTGTTAAAAATTGAATAACTACAAAAACTTAAGAAAGATCAAATGTCGTATAAAAAGCCATCTGAAGCGTATTTAAAAATTTTTGGAAAATGAAAAAGCTGTTATGTTCATATGCTAAAAAATTAAAAAAGCAAGAAGTGAGAAATAAGTTCAGAAAAATGTTTGACGATAAGTTATAACGAAAGAAACAAGGCTTATTAGTTTTTCGATCCTATTACAAAGAAATGTTATATTCATAGAGATGTTATTTTCAACGAAAAATCTAAATCCGAGTCTTTAGAAATAATTAAATTTATTAATAATGATACAAATAAAACAAATGTGAAAGCGTATAATGTGAAATCGATAAAGATATCGCCATTAAAGAAACGAAAAATCCTCAGCAGTCGATTCAATGAGACTCTTATCTGTTTCGTGGAAACAGATTCAGTCGATTCAGTGTCAACAGAAATCCATTCTAAAATAACTGAAACATTCCTTGCAGTTTGCGAGCTATATACTGTGCAAGAAATATTAGAAGTAGAAGATTCGAGTAAATGGATAGAAGCAATCAATGAAGAACTTGAATCTCTGAAGAAAGTAAAACATAAATTCTAATTCCAAAACTAATTAAGCAATTTTAACATTACTTCAAATCCTTTTCAAAAGAAAATATAAAATTAATAGGACAATTTATAAATATAAAGTCAGACTTGTCATAAGAGAATGTTATTGATTACAAAGAAACATTCTCTTCGATCGTGAAATATGATATTGATTAAAATATGTTAGATTAATACTTATTGCTACTAATAGATCTGGAAATAATACAATTCGTAAAAATTGTATTTCTGTACGATGATTTAAAAGAGATTATTTAACTAAAACAATCAATTAACTTCAAATGAATGATAGATGATCATATTTATTACGAAGAAGCTTATGAGTGGACTAAACAAGTACCAATACAATAGAATAAAAAAATCAATGAATTTATATGTGAACATAATTTCACACATAATTTAAAAGTGATGGCTATATGTATTATTTGATTTCAAAAATTTTAATTATGTATGTAGTACTGTAATTATGTTGGTGATGGTATAATCTGTTGTAATAGTCATTTAAAAATGAAAGATTTAATTTCATATCTTAATCGAGTTTTAAAATAAAATAAAAATACTCTGAGGCTGAATATTTTGTCGAAATGTAAATAAATAAATAGAGAACTCTGAAAAAGCTTATGCAAAAAAAAATTTAATTATATATTAAGTATAATATTAAGTAAATTTAATCATACACTCTTTTTTAGTTAGCTGTTAATCCTAATGTTAAGTTTAATGATAGTTATATTAGACCACTGATACAAACGAAAAAAACATCGATCAATCCTTCATAGAGAAGTTATCGATTCATTAATGTTTTATAATAGTAATTACATAACCTAATGTGGCATTCAGTCAATTTGCAGAAAAATCAAATAGAAATCATTAGAATGGATTTAAATAAGTATTTAAATATTTAAAAAAAACGACAAATTGTTTAAAACGACAATAATTTAATTTATGGTTGAACGTTAAAACATTTAATTTTAATTACATATTGTAACTCTAATTGAGCAGGTGATATAGATATCAGAAAAAGTATTACTGGATGGATTTGACATTTGAACGGCGATCATATAGCGTGGTTATCATATAAACAATCAATGGTTACTATTTCAATGATTGAGATGGAATTTATAGTTTTGTGTTCGAACAACGAAAAAAATAATATGATTGAAACAAATTCCTACAAAATTAAATTGTTTTCAAAATTGACCAATGCCGATTTATTGTAGACTATAATTATTTTAGTGAAGAATCTAGAGTCATGTAGAAATCATGTAGAGTCATCTAAATATGTAGATACTTAATATCATTTTATTTGCGAAAAATATAGAATAGACTCATATCATATATATTCATATATGAATTATTCATAGTGAATTAGATGTTATTGGACGTAATCGATTCTGGACGTTTTTCGATTCTGTTTTATCTTTTCCCTTTTTCGAATCACCGTTTCTTGAGACACAATATAATGAACTCAGGATAGTATAATAAAGGCATTGACACGATCCACATTTAAATAATATAATTTATTTCTCTTTCATTTATTAAATATATTGTTTCTTAATATATATATTAAGTAAATTCTTATTTTAATAAAATTATTTCATTTTTAATTAAATTTATTTCTTAATAAAGGAATAATAATACAAATAACGAATTTTCTCTATTTAATTTTATTAAAAATGTTAATTTTATTTATACTAATATATATTTCTTTACAAATACATAATCGAATATTCAAATCACTAATAATGCAACCTATTATCTTTTATCCTCTTCTTCAAAGATGAAAGATATTTTTGTAATTTTTTTTTTTAGATGAATAAAAAAAGACATATAAAAATAAATATGGAAATAATAATACGCATTATATGTATTGTAAGTAATTTTTGCAATTCCAAAAATTTATTTACATTCTCTCAATTTCTAACATTTATTTAACGTTCCAATTTTAAAAAATTACTGAGTTACTGATTTTGAAAAATTATTTATCTGATTTTTAAAAATTATCAAAGAATGTTTATCTTAAGAATCATTAATCGTTTCTAGACGAAAGTTTAAAAGTTTCTACTATTTTTTGAACAATTTCAATATCTATATTAATATATAATAAAAAATTCAATAAAATAATATAAAAACTAAATATTATGTAACATTATTTCGATAAAGATTTAATACAACTTAAAAAAAATAATTTAACATTGCTTTAATAAATGAATATTGATTTATTATACCGTAATATAATAAGTGATGATAATATGTAATAACAAAAAATTGGAAGTTATATTTTAAAATATTTATTACATCAATATTTCTAAACAAATATAATAATATCATTAATCACACATTAAATAATAGCTAAAAATGACAGATAATTTTAGTCAGATAATTTTGATATAACATACAATTATGATTGCTCCTAATATATGATGATGTGATTTAGTATATATGTAATCACAATTTTTGTTATTAATGAACTCTCAAAGAAATATTCGCAAGCAATAAGTACTCACGAGATTTATGATAGTTTATTCGAAAAAGAAATTTATCCTATGGAAATCTTCTTCTATTATTATCGCTCGCCGATCTCCTTAATATCTCCTAAACAAAAGATAATGTTATCTGAGAAGACTGTTATTTTTGAAAAGAGTTTAATTGATATTTGTATGTTTTTGATATACTTACTTTGATTGGAAAGGAATTCGATTTTAAGAATGACATACTACAAACACAACTGATTCAACTATAACCAACATCATTTTAATTCAAGGAAATTTATAATAAATGTACGCTAATCAATTCCTTCATTATCAATATCTTGATATCTTTATGTACTTATCATCAATTTGAAAAATTTTTTCTAACTTGATTATCGCAAATCAAATATTGGTATATATTATAATATATCATATTATTATTATATATATCATAATATTATTGGTTATTATCCACCGAAAATATTCAATTGAATTTAGAAGGAATTTTCTCAGAACACAAATCTTAGTACTAATAGAAAGAATCTAATTAGTACTCATTATGAATAGGTCTTTGAACGCCGAATACAATAGATAGCTTTATATAGAATATAAAATAGATAGTTTTGTGATACACATGATCTGATGGATACGATTATTTATTTATGATATTGTGAGAGACAGTTTTCATATAAATACGCATTTTGTACTTATAATAGTAATTCATTTATTGTTAAAAAAATATATCTATATATCAATCACCAACTTCTATACACAAATGCATTATTTGTTATATCTACCGAAGAGCACTCTACATACATATAAACTTCCATCCACTATCGCGAGCGCGAACATATTGTATTAATTTTCTGTTATATTATTATAAATAAATATGTGGCAACTATAAAACTATCACTGTTATATTTCTTAGTAATTATTTCTTATTTAGAATCATATTTAATGATCAAATGATGATTTTTTCATTTTTTCTTATTTTTATTTCAATAATTTTTATTCTTACATTTATTTTATTTATAAAATTCTTATTTTATTTATAAAATTTCATTTGGATCTGATTGATAATTGCTAATTAATCTCAATCCATTCGCTTTCTTTTTTTTATATTCTTTCCTATTTACAATTTTTCTTTCTTATCTGTTTTTTTCTTCATATTTTTTCTCTCTATTTTTTATGTCTGTCTCTTGGTTCTTTTGGTTTTTTTTTTAGAAAAGTCACGAAACTAATATTAATTTGCTGATATAGTAATTTGAATGGTCTAAATGTGGAAAAAAATCATAGTATAGATATTTATTGATTATTTATTGATTATTTATTATAAAAAGTTTTAGGATCATAAGTTTTTTTAGAATCATAGATTCCGATAGATTTGATAATCATTTTTATATAGAACATCTATTTTATAATTAATAATTTATTACGTAAAATATCATTAAGTTGCATCCCCAATCAGTATTCAATAACTATCATTATTATTATTGTTATTATCAATTATCATTCGTAGATTGAAATATTTCAAATATTTTTTACCATTGCAAATATATCCATTTATTTAATTATTATTATAATATTCATTATATTAACGATAATTTCTTAAATTATTTACTGTAATAAGGAAGAAAATTTCTAAAAAAAATACAATTTTCTAATTTGATTAATCAGTTTTTGTTTTTTAATGCGATGAACGTGAATATATGAATAATTCATTATTCATAGTAAAACATCTTTATTTTGTTTATTTAAAGATATATATTTTAAATTTCTAATGTTAATGTTACTTGAATCGAAGTTTCATAGAAAAATTTCAGAAAAGAATATCAATTTTTAAACTTATTTTCTTATCTATAACTATTTTATTCAAAAAAAAAAAAGAATTATTTATTTAAAATAATAAAATATATAGAAATATATAGAATTATATAGAATAATTTATAACTAGTATAATCCAATGTAAAACGATTTTAGAAAAAATAAAAAAAAATAAGTCAAAAAAAAATTTTTTTTCAGTTTTGTTTCCAAAAAAATCAGTTAATTCTTTTATTTAATATAATACAAAAAGTAAAGTTTGGTCTTATATATTGTAATTTTATTTTCCAATAAATTGTATTACTGTATTACTACTAATGCGTGTTTAACAATATTGTTATATTTATAATAATGTATATAATATATTATAATAATTATTATAACAAACATTAATGTTACGAAATGCATTGCGATATATATAATTTCAGTTATTTTTTTATAATGAATAGTTAATGTTTATTAATTTATTAATATAACAACGTGCATTCAAAAACAACCAGCGAAAAAATAAAGTGAATCTTTTTAATAAGGCGAGCTGAAAATTTTGGTAAAGATAAACCTAAGTAATGAAATAAATATAATATTAATATTATATAATAATACTATTATGTAATAATATCTAAGTAATATAATAAAAGTATAATACAATAATAATCGTAATAAAAAATAATAGTGTTAATTATTAATTTTAAATTATTTATAATATATTTTTATTTATCTATAATTAATTTTTCGTATAAATTTAATTTTAATATTTCACATGCCTTTAAATATTAATTTTTAATTGTTGATTAAATAATCTATATATTATGAAGATTAAAAAAGTATAATAATAGTAATGAGATTCAAACTTCATCAATAACTTAATATTTTTATCATCTGTACACTTTTGCTTTAATTATATTTCGTTACTACAAAATAAAATTCTATAAATTTCTAAACTTTTACAACTAAATATGATGACTTTTTTAATTATTTATGTCAAAAAAAATTTTATTCTCAAAAAAATAAAATATTCACAATGCGAAAATATTATAGAATTAATGAATGTACAAGAATTATTGTTTCATTATTGTTCCATTATTGTTTATTTTATTATTATAAATAAATGATTTTCTAAAAAATTGAATATTTTTCAAAAATAATTTTAGGCAATGTATTTCATAAATGAAAATGTATCTTATAATCAAATTAAAAATATAAAAAATAAAATAGTTTGAAAAAATTAATTTATAATTTCTCAAACAATATACAATATTTATATTTTAAACATATATGTATAATAAAAGTTTATACTTTCATCCCAATCTAAGTTTTATTCTAATTTATTTAAAAGTTTAGATTAAATTTTTTAAGATGCAGGAAAAGAAATAAAATCCATTTCATACATAAAACTTTTATATCATACATATATTCGTACATAAATAGATTATAAATTATAAATATTAATTTTTAATTTAAAAGAAAATCTTAAGAAATACTTAATATTAAATATGATTAATAATAAACATTTTTGCGAAATATTTACTCGAAACTAACATTCTCTCTATTATACATACATATATATATATATAGGATAGGATTCCTATATATATGTAGGAATTATATAATATGGTGAGAGAGAGAGTTACTATGATATCTGAACGCACATGGAGAAGTGAGAAAGGCGAGGCGAGAAAAGGGGATTCTATACCTCACAAATAAATGTAATGTGTGTAAGGAGGGATGAGATGCGTCCGATTGGAGAAAAGATAAGTCAATGTGTGATACGTGCCAGGGAGCATCTGATATGCATGTTTTGTATTTCCCATATTATTGAATCTATTAATATTATATTTATATTAATATTTTATACAAAAGAATAANAAGCGACACACACACACACATATATATATATATATATATATATATATATATATATATATTATAAAAAATTGTAGAGAATGATTATATATTTTAAAATCAAAGCTCTTTTTCTTGTAAATATTTTTTTAATAAATAACTAAGTAAAACCTTCATAACATATTAAAAAATTGTCAAAATTGGCTGATACTTTTTTGTAAATATTTTTCCAATTTATCAGCCTTAAGAACTACATTAATTTTCAAACTATTATGATACAATTTTCTAACATTTTATATAGGATGTTAATATATTAATAATAATATTAATAATGTTAATATAATAATATTTATGAGATACATTTGCACTGCATTGCATTGATAGATAAAAATCAAAACAGAAGTCAAAACAAATATAAAAGTTGATGTACGAAAATTTCTAATTAAACTATTTATTAAGTTATAAACAGTTTAAATTTGTGTTAAATGAAATGAGATGTAAGTAGAACGAGATTAATGACGAAGACACAATAGTTTTCTATTTTCGTTTCACTTTAATTAACGCAAATTTAAATTACTATAATTTTAAGAAATAAGCTTCAAATGATTTTTATCTTTATTTAGTTTCTAAAATTAATTTTTCAAATGTATTAGGTAATATATAGATAAATGTATAAATGTAAAAATAATTGCAATTTTTAAAAATAATTATCATTTTAAAACTGATAAATTGTATGTAATTTATTATAACTTTTAAATTGCAATAATGATATTATTTAGAGTAGAAAGATATTATCAAGTAATTCAAAAAATATATGAAAAATTGTATCATTTATTTCCAGTATTAGTCAATCGAAAGAAAACAATTTTTTTTCGTGATGCTCCATCAAATCTCATAAATGATGATTTTAAAAAGTAAATAAGTAAATTATGAAACATTATTTTATTCTATTTTATTCACTCTGACACATTATCATTTTTTTAAATATTATTTTTTAAAGATTAGTTTTTGAAGCAACATATAAAATAATTTTAATGAATTTATTGTTTGTAAAATTCCAGAATTTTCTTTTTCTTTTCTTGCAGGAATAAATAAACTTTTTTTACGTTAGGAAAAATGGCAATGATTTTTATTTTGATTAATAAACTTTTAATTTTACATTTATCTCTGAATTTGATAAAAATCAATTATTTTTACATTAATCTGATATAACAGATTTTGAAATTTTTATATTTATCTTGAAAATTAAAGTAAAGCGACAGTTATATATATATAATAAATATAAATATATATAATATAATAAATAAAAATTGTTTAAAATATTGTTCTTAATATTATATTCAATGTTATCAAAAATTGATTCCAATAATCTTAATTTTTATTAAGATTAATTAACTCTAATGGAAAAACAAATCTATATAGTTTAAAAATAAAAAAGATTTAAAAATAAAAGAAAGAAGGTTTTTAAATTTTCTATACAAATGAATAATAATGAAATTAAAATTAAAATTTTAAATTCTGTTACATTTCAAGATTTTAGATAATGAATACGCAAAGAAGTTAAATAGTATTAACACAATTATAACAAATTCTTTAAGAAAAGTCTTTAAAAAAAATCAGCAAAATTTATTATTTCCAAAAATATTTACTAATATTAAACTTAGTATTATCACAAAAACCTCTAATAAATAGTAATAATAGTAATAAATAGTAATAAATAGTAATTATAATCGACAGATATAGAGCAATATAGTCTTTCTATTTCATTTGCTCAAATAGATCTAAATAATTCTATAATAATTATGATATGATATATGATATAAAATATATTCTATGTAATGCAATATTTGATGAACAAAAATTACTATTTATAAACCAACTGTAGAAAATGAATTTTTCTCATATATATAATTATGTAATATATCATATAATATCATATAATATAATTATGTAATATATTATATAATATATTTGCTTTTTGAATATCTTGTATGGATATATAAAGTATTATTTTTTAAAAATTATTTTAAGTTATACATATAAATAAGCATAAGCTAAACATATAAACAAAAAAATAACGTATCATCAATTTATCTAAAAAAATAATATAGCATGATACGATATATGTATATAGTATATCTACTGATACGCGATAATAATGTAACAATTATAAAAAATATTTATATAAGAAATGTATTGCTTATTTATTTCATATATTATATTGTAATACAAAATAATTTTCTTATAAAAAATAAAATTGCTAATAAAAAAATATAATGATATTATAATATAATAGCTCATGTAAGTATTCCAATGATTAAAACTTTTAAAAATATATGTGTTAGATTTATAAGTATTATAAATAATATTGCATCTATTTATAAGACTTATAAGACTTAAGTGTCGAGATTATAGTGTTAGAGCAATCTCTGGATCAGTAAAAATTTAATATTTATCTCTGATAAATAAAAATGCAAAAATGATCACAATTTTTTTATTGTATTGTATTCTATTCATTGCAAAAATAAAATGCCTCAAAGAAATCATAAACCACAATTATTTCCTTAAAAAAGATAAAAAAGATATATAAAATTCCCTTAGTTTTTGACTTTTTATATATTATTTCATTCTTTGATCAATTAAGAAAAATAATATTATATTGTGGCATAGAAATATAATAAATTTCTATGATGAGATATCTACATGTAAAAATTTCAAATTAGTAAATATAGTTATTTCAGTTGATATAGAAATAGCATTCAGTAATAATTTAATTTATGATACAATTAATAAATATCGGTATATTAATAATGAATTTTGAAATATGAAATTTCATTAAATGCAAATATATGAAGGAAAACTATTAAAATATTATAAAAAAAGGAAATTATATAGAAAAATTGCTAAATTAATAAATATCTTTTTATAATACATTACATTATTAAAATATCAAAAATTAAATAAACAATTAAAAACAAATATCAGACAAATCGACTTAAAAAAATTAAAGAAAAAAAAGATTATAATGTATAAAATAAAAAAGACATATTTTAGCTACAAAACTTGCACAAAAATTGCCATTACAAAAAGGATGTTTATCGTAAATTATAGAAGAATTTTAGGAAGTAATAATTTTCATGGGAAGATTACAAGAAAGAAATCAGTAAAAAAAAATCAAGTAAAATGTTTAAAATTAAAGATATATATAATATATATAAATAAAAATAATTCTTTCTATGAATTATTTTTCTAGAAGTGAAATTGATATTGCTTTAGAAATGAAAGCAGTTTAATATTAGATTAAGTTTAATTTAAAAATCTGATAGATGTTGTTATGACAGGAGGAAATCTGAAATGAATATAAAAAATTTAGCTACTAGAATTTAGCTTTTAGAAAAAAATTTTTCTCTATATTGTCCTGCATTATTCTATATTATCAATAGAAAAAAAAAAAACTAGAAAATCCATTGTGACTGATATAAGGCGATAAGTAATTAGGAGTATGTTCTAATAAGAATTTTATTTTTATTTATATAATGTGTGTATGTATGTATAATAATGCAATATATTTAAATTAAATACATTTGAATTATTTTTTTGCTTATTAATAAATATATTACAGATTATAAATCCAGATTACATATGTTGACTGATATATGATATAATAACGTGATGTATAAAAGAATAAAAAATATTCTGAAAAAATATATGAAAAAATATATGAAAAAATAATATTATATATATAAGAAAAAAAATATTAAACATGAAAATAAATAAAAATAGAAAATATTGGTAAATAATATTGAGAACATCATGGAAAATTTTGGAAATGATGTAGATAGAGCAATGCAGATAGATTTCAAATTTAGAAATTATATAATTATATATAATATACATAAATATATATAATATATATAATTATATATAAATAATTTAACTTAGTCTATCAGATCTTATCTTAAGATTAAAAATTTTTATCAATATTTAATCATTAACCCTTTGCGCTCCAATGATGATTCTCGGTCACTACTTGAGTTAATGCCGTAACTCCAGCGGTGACTCTCCATCACCATTTGAATTGATACGGCAACTTGAACGGTGACAATATTTATTTATGTTCGATTTTTTTAGAATATCGCTTCTTAAAAAATAAGAGTAATAGATAATGAATGTGAAAGCAATAGTTCAAGTGAAGTTATCGCAGAAGACATGGAAAATTCCAAATGGATAACATGCAGAGAATCGGAAAATATATCGTGAAGAATACAATTTGTAGGACCGATAAGAAATTTGTAGGACCGCAAGTATCTTCGAATATAATGAAAACCAATAAATGAACCATTAAATTTTTTTAAACTATTTTTTACTGATGAATGAAATATTAATGAAATAGTGCATAAAACAAATAATTATGCAATAAAAAAATTAGAAGGAAAAGTACTATTGCTCTATTTGCCTTGATAAACTGAGAATGCATCTTGATAATTGCTTCATAAAATATCTTAAAACAACAATATAGATTTTAATATTCGATAAATTTAATCTTTATATGTAAAGATACATAAAATATTAAAATATAAAAATTTTATGCGTTAATTTGTGTATGAAATCATTATAAATTAGCTGTAAGAAATTCCATCGAACGCGCGGGTTCGAGTCTGGAGTTGCTTCGACTGAACGAAATAGGCCTAGAGTGCAAAGGATTAAATTTATATTAAGAAGAAACACTGAAAAGACAAGAGAAAATTACATTAATAAATTACATTAATAAAACAATTAATAATATATAATAATATAATTAATAATTAATAAAATAAAATAAAATGATTAAAATGGATACAAAAATTTAATTGTCATGACTATAAAAAATCAGTTATTAATATATATAAAAAAATGTTCCAAATAAATACATAGGAATAGAATAAACTAAATATAATATTTGAGAGAAATAATGTGACATGGAAATGTTCACTTATGGAAGAATTACTTATTTATAAATATAAGATTAATTGTAATTGGCTATGTGTATTATTTAAATCAGTAATATTGTTTTTAAAATATAGATTTTAAGCTATCAGATAAAAGAAAAAAATATTAATAATAAAAATATTAATTACATTATTAGATAAATAGTTTATTAGATAATAGTTTTTTATTAATACATAAGAGTGATTTGATTATAAAAGAAGAACATTTGATAATTTAACGGCTACGTTGAAAATTAAACTGTTTTGTAATCACATTTCACTAAAAATAAGGAAGAGAAATATAGCTTCCTTATAAAAATATTTCTTATAAAATAGAAGAAATTATTTGTAAAAGAAATGTTATTATAAATAATCGAATTAGAATTAAGCAAAATAAGAAATAACTTATTTTTTACAATAAATCTTAATATAGATATATATATGGATTTTGACACATATTGGATTCTACCATAACAAACCATATAATAAATGACTGAAATCACTTAAGAGTGAAAAAAAAAAAAGAAACTGAAATAAATTCTACAAAAAAATTAATCAATTAAAATAATAGCCAAAGAAAAAATGGATTTAGAGAAAAGTATGAGTTATATAATATACTTGAGTTGAAACAAAAATTTAGTTTTAGTTGTGATTCAAAGAGGATGGATTTTATTAAAATTTTATATAAAGGATATCCCAAAATTTATGCAAGATTTGAATTTTGCATCATTTGCAGTAAAGTGTTACCAATGAAAAAAAGCGTGACAACTAAATTCTGACAGTTTAGGATTATTAAAAATGGAGCGATACGCGAAAGAACAAGCGTTTTCATCGTTAAGCAATATTTTAAAAATAATGAAGGTTTTTCGAATAAAATTATCTTCAGCGGTGAGGTTCATTTTTATTTTGATGAATTGGTTAATCGACAAAATTGTTGCATTTGAGATTTAGATAATCCACAAGTGATTGTTGAGAAACAAATGCATCCACAACGTGTGGATTTTGGATTGGAGACATGATCGAATCATTCTTTTTCGAAAATGCAGTTGATCAGGCAGTTGATCAATAACATTTAATGGTGCTCGTTATCGTGACATGATAATCCAGTTTTTTGTGCCTAAATTGTAAGATATGAATGTGAATGACATGTGGTTTTAATAAGACGGTGTCACATGCCATACAGCCCGAGAAACAAATTAATTACTACATGAGTCATTTCTTGATCGTTTTAGTGATCAGAATTGGCCGCCCAAATCGGCGATTTAACGCCGTTGGATTTTTTTCTTTAGAAATTTTTTGAATAAAGTTTGTGCCGACAAGTCCACCACATACGCCTTAAAAGAGGAAATTGAGCGCTATCAACAAAATTCAATCACATTTATGCAAAACGATCACGAAAAATTTCAACAAAAAAGTACAAATTTCAACAAAAATGTACACAGTAATGCCAGCAAAGCCGTGGAGGCCATTTACCCGATATGCTATTCCATACATAATCCTATACTATATTTAATCAATAAAAAATTTACAATTTTTAATTATAAACCTGTGTTTTCTATCAAAATTACTTTTTGCATGAATTGTGGAACTATCTTTCAGAAAGAATATAGCAATATAAAAGAATCAAACAGAAATTTTTAGAGAAAAAAGAAATGAAAATAAACTATATTACATATAAAATTTAAAGCAAATTAGAAAAGTAGAAACATTAATAAAAGAACAATAAAAATTACAATATGATATAAAAGCATCTGAGCTTTGAAAAAATGAAAAAATTAGTTATACCATCAACAATTGCATATTGATTTGCAGAAATAAAACAATTAAAAATCCTTTCTGAAAAATTATGAATACATGCAAACAAATTTTTTGAATTAATACATATAAGTATATATAATCTATAAATCTTATAATTTGAAATAAAAAAAAAATTTTTTGACTTTATTAAATGATTGTGCAGTGATATTGGACGAATTACATATAATAAATATACTATATATATATTTACTTATATATGAAAGAATGATGTATTAGAAATGTAATGAATTAGAAATATTAAAAAAGTATATATCAATGGCTAAAGCATAATGAAATTTTAGATTAAAATTGAAGAATATAAATTGAAATGAGACAATGAAAAAGAATAGAGAAACAAGAAACTGATGTAAATCCAAAAGAATAATGCTGAATATATTTTACATGCCACAACTAAATTTAAGTTAAATCGAATCTTGTTCAATAAAGAATAAGCTTCTTGTTTAAAAGACTTAAAAGAAAGAAATGTGAAGTAAAGTTATAGTATTATTTGCTTATTTATAGAATAGAAGTTTAACAAAATCAAAAATTAAGACAAATGAAATATGAAAAGAAAATCTGGAAAATATATAAATTTATATATATATATATATATATATATATATATTCATGAGGTTATAGATAGAAGACTAAGAAAATTTTTTAATTAAAAAAAGGTATTATGCAGATTGATATAATACAATAGAAAGATAAGATCAGTTGGAAATAAAAAGTTAAAATTATTAAATAAAGAGAGATTTATTTATATTTATTATTATATATTGATATAATATATATTGATATAATATATTTCAAAAATCAAAGTACAATATTATTGAACATTTATTTAAATGATGGGAAGAAAATATTGAAAGAAAAAAGAAATTAATGATTAATTGGAAGAATTATCTCACAAATTTGAAATAAGGATTGAAGAAGAACTAATCAATTTTTTTGGATATAAAGATATAAAGAATAAAGAAAAAAAAATTACTCTTGCAAAGAGATTCTGTGCAGAATATTTATGGAATGAAAAATGCTAAACAATAAGTATACAATGAATCAAATATATTATATATATGGACAACAATATATATGGACAACAATATATATGGACAATATTTTTTGATTTTTGAAAAACGATAAGAAATCTTATATTTGGCTAATAAAATAAAATTTAACCTAAACTATGCAAAATTTCAGTAATGGATATTTCAGTACTGAAAATGAGTAGTGATATAAAGAATATATATTTAAAGAATTTTTAAATATTTGCAGAAAATGAAAAATTTAAGAATAATATTAAGCAATGAGAAAAATAAACTAATAGTTTTTTTGATGAAGAGAATCTAAAAAAAGCATCACTTTAAAAATGTATTGAAAACAGAAAAGCTTATAAATTGATGTTCGAAAAAATAGTTAATGATATGAAAGTGGAGTTTTTAGCAATAAAAAATTGTTGCAAATATTTATTACATATTAAAAACTATAATTAAAAAACTATTTAATTATTTTTATTTAAATTAAATTATCTACAAAATTAATACACAATATCAATAAATAGATAATCAATATGCAATACAATATGCGAGACGAAAAATGGAATTTATATTAAACAATCTAAAATATAGATATTAGATATCATTTAATAGAAAAAAAATCATAGAAAATAAAATCGAAATACAATATTGTGAATTGGGAACCTATAGATATATTTATGAAAGCATAAATAGTAGTAAAATATTGTATATGTAGTAAAATATTTTGTAATATAGAATGAAATATAGAAATATTTTAATAATGTAAAAAAAAAAGCAAATCTTGTAATGTGTATTATCAATATATATAAGAATCTTACAATTAATAAAAGTGATTGTTAGCAAAGTTAGTATGTGATAGAATAATATACAATTAAGAAAGAATATTATAAGAAATAATTGTTTCCTATATTATATTTCTATATACACATAAAAATGTAAGATAGTTTTGGAAAATGGATTTTAGACATCAAAACAATGTAAAAATATATATATATATATCCGATGGCTTAATTAACAAGTTATAAGCATTTTAAATTTCTATTAAATATTATAGAATGAAATGATAAAAGAAAATGCTTAATGAGTGCACAGCAGAATCATATTGCAATGTCATTTACATAACAAGACATTTCAATGAAAATAGATATTGATATTCTCTTATATACAAATAATTTTTTTTTATAATTATTTCAAACAAATTTTAGTATAAAATAATATAATTATATATTATATTATTTCTCATTTAACAAAAATTATCTTATAACACATATACTGCTTTATTTAAATCCATATATAAATCATTTTACAATGATACAAACATTTTATTTAATCTGAATTATTGTACTCAACTTATAATAATTCAACTTGTTTACTTATCGAAATTCATAGAAGCAAATCAAAATTCACTTCCATAAGATTTCAGATTAAAAAGGTTGAATGTGCTTTTGTATACATAAATTTGTTTATCCTCACGTATAAAAGTCATTACTGATATTTAAATCAATTTGAATTTCAAATCAATGAATCAGTTAAAAAATTTTTGTCTTTATTTTTTATTTGAATTCAATGTTTTTTATTCCGAGATATAAGATTATTAAACATAAAAAAATAATAATCAAAATTCAATATCTATATTTTAATCATATCATACTAATATTATATTTTATTCACTAAAAAAAATCATATAAACTTTGCATTTTTTTTTCGTTATTATTGCATATTAGCGATATTTTTTTTATTCACTATTCACATTAATTTCTTTGAATAAAATTATTTCAATTATTATTTATTATCATACAATTTAATTTTATATGAAGATTATTTAATTAAAACTTTTTTTTAAACAAATATTTAAATTTCAAACAAATATTCAATATATATTATTTCATCAAATTCTTAATTGACTTCGCGGCACAATAATGAATATAAATATAAGAATATGAAAGGTTAGGTCAATAATCTTTTCTATATTTAAGATATTTGTTTCGTTCGTAATGTTCGAATAACGTAGAATCAGAAATAAAAGTATAAAAAAGAAATTAATGAATTTATATAATTTAAATTAATATTCATTCGAAATACATAAAAAAAGCAATTGCAATAAGTATGTATTAATATACAATATTGATTCATATTATTAATAAATGATATTTAAATCAACTATTATTTCTTTCTTCATAAAAAATATTAAGTGCAAGTGAAATAAAGATAAACATTTATTGCTGTTGATTGGATATTTAATAATCTGAAATTCAAATTGATTCAAGTATCATTAGTACTTCAGACTTTCTCGTACATGTAAAAATAAATAAAAATTAAAAAACAATTGTGCATATAAAAACATATTCAACTTTTCTAATTTGAAATCATAAAAGTGTATTTTGATTTGCTTTTATGGATTTCGATAAGTACGGCAAGTTAAAATACGATTCGTTCATGATTTTAAATGAAATATTGTGTAATCATCATATAACTCCAAATATGATGGAATATATTATTATTTCATCCAAAATAAGTTTCTGTTAAATAACTAATTACATAAATGTCTATTTAAATAATTAAAATTTTTTTTAAATGATATAAAAATGTTGCATAGTATACTTACATTATATAGTTACACTTACATTATATAGTTACATAATATTTATATACATTGTATATTACTTATACTGAAATTCATTTGAAATATAATTTGTGTATAAAAAAATATCAATGTATTTACTTTCATTGAAAACTCCGCAAGCGATAATACCACGCACCAGCTGAGCATTTTCATTTTTTCGTCATCTCACTTTAATACAAATTTAAAATGTTTATAATTCGTTAATTATCTTTGTTATCAGAGATATGTGTATAAGATTTTTTTTTATTATTTTGATATATAGAATTCATCCTTTAAAGATGTTCCGTATTTTTATGAACGTCCTGAATATTTTATATTGTCGATAGAAAAAAAAGTGCAGAATATATGAGAAATGAGTGCATTACAAATGGTATAAACCAAATATGTAATATATATGAGGATTTTGTTTTTATTTATATGATGTGTCAACATAATAATGAAGCAATATATTAATGTATATTAATGTATATAAATTTAAGATATTTGAGATAATTATTATTTGCTTGTTTATTAATAAATATATATTAACTCCTATTATAAAGCATAGTGGAATTTCTATGATGTTATAATATATGATTGCAAGCGGCATTGGAAATTTAATTTTTATAGATTTTAGATAAATACAAGTATTTAAACATCTTAAAAACAATAAAAGAAAGTACTGTAAAATTGGAATTATTAGAAAATTTTTATTTTCAGTAGAATAACGATCTCGAGCACACAGCGAATGATAGAAATGGTTGTTCTTTATATACATATTATATATAATTATATATACATTATATATCGAATATTTTTAGACGGAAATTAGAAAAAGATTGAAGAATAATTTTTGAAATAATCTTGAGAGAATTTTTGTTTATTAAAACAAAACAGTTAGTGACATTTGAGCATTTCCTCAAAAACAAGATAGGAAAGATTAATTCAATTAGAAGAACAATAAATAAAAGAAAAAACAATGGATTGAAAAAAGAAATTGAAAAAAGAAATGAATATATGAGGATGAAATGATTGGATAAATATTTTTTATATATTATATTTATCATATACATGTAATTTATATAATATATATATAATTTTATCAAATAAATATAATTAATCAAAAAATGTATCGTTCAACAAAGATAAATTTAATAAACAGACTAAGTTGTTAAGACGACTTGAAATAATTAAATTTATTATTAGCTAAGCTTAATTTGCTACATATGAGTGAAACAAATATGAAAAAATGGCAATAATAGCGAATTCGAAAAAATAGATAAAATAGAATGATGAGGAAAAAAGAGAAAAGAATGATTTTTTTTAGGTACGAAGAGAATAACATATGAAGATGGAAAACAGAAAAAAATTGAAAAAGAAATATAAGTTTAATAGAAATGAGTTTGATAGAAATATCTTTGTCAAAAATTATAACAAATACTATAATATGACGTAACGCATTGCTAATAATTTTCTATTTTTGTCTTGAGTTATATATTATAAGTAATGTAAATAATTCGCTATTTTTGAAGAAAATCCATTTTTATCCAAAATCTTGGATTTGACAAAAATATTCTACTAATAGAATATTTTAAATTAGATTTAAATATCTACCAAATTTTTGAAAATTTTCGAAAAATCAACTCTCATGCATTTGATTTCTGTATCTCTTTTCTTAAGACTGCTTAAAAACATATAAAGATAAAGCATTAAAAATTTCTAAAAATATAAACACTTCTTTTTTTGAGCAATATAGATAAAATTGTAAAAATAATAGATTTTTAGATATTTGCAGAATAATATAAAGTATAGATAAAATTTAAAGAGTTCATAGAAACAACATACAACACAAAAAGAATTGATAAACACAAGACAAATTAGAGAGAGCACAAATATATTCATTTAGATTTAAATTACAATAATCACAAATATAAACAAAGTATAATTTTTAATTCATATTTATTTGATGATAATCATAAATAGATGATATCATATGATAAATATCATTCCAATTTTTAAAGAAGAATAGAGATCAAAAAGACAATGGTTTATTATTAATGGGTAATTATATTATATAGTAATATATAATATAAAAATATAATATAAGCTTGTAATTTGGTAAATGGTCATCTTATACACGTAATAACTTTTGTAACATAATTTCTTTTTTTATTTTTTTTTCTTTTTTATTTTCTTATTAATAGGTATGGGCATTAAAAAAAAATAATATACAATAATAAATAGTTAAAAATTTCGAATAACGTTATTTTAAATAATTACTTATTAATAAAATGCTTGAATAATAATATTTATTCGTAGCTATTATAGTTCCGTTTTTTGTAACTTTGATCGTTTTGCACTACAGTTATTTGCGATTATTATTATGTTTTGAACAATAAATTATTGAAGTAACTTATCAAAATAACTTTATTTATAACTTCAATTATTATGTTTTTATCATTTATTATGTATTAAATTTTGATACATATTTAAAGTGACTAGTGTAATAAAGTAAAATTTCTTAATAATTTAATTAAAGTTTCTTAATAAATTCTTAATAATTTCATTTCGATTTTTTTAATTTTATGATTTGCAATAATGTAATAATGCAATAATGTTTACTTGGCACATTAACTAATTTTTTTTCATGGTTTTTATTCTTTGTTGGTTTCATTGTAAAGAAATTACTAGTGAATTATGGAGTAAAAGTAATTTTAATTTTATTTGTTTGATATAGAAAATACTACAAAAATATTTTGTTTTACTTCACTGGTTGTAATGCTGGATTAAATTTACATATTCGTTTCAAGAAATAATTAAATGATTATTTTTATTCGATAACGGTTTTATCATATTAATACGGTTTTATGATATATTGATATAATATATATTGATATAATAAAATTGATATAATAAATTATGATATTGATAAATAAATAATTATATTTTACAGTTATGAATGCTAAAATTGTTATGATTTTTGAACATTATATTTATATTCAAAAATTTTTTTTTTTTGAAAAATAGTATAATCTTATGATAATAGAAAATATACAAAATATATAATAAAATATATACAATAAAATACAATAATAAAATACAAAAATGCAAATATAATGGAATTACAACAATATAATAACTACATTCTTAAAATTATCATTTATTTGAAGCATAATATTTTAGAAATATAAATTTCGAATACATATAGAATGAATACATTTAAAATAATATTTGATTAATTTATAGTACAATTTTGTTAATTTAATATTACATCATAATTTATACATTATTCCAATTTAAATATTATTTCATTATTTAAATATATGTATTGGAATTTATTTTAATTTATTTTAATTTATTTTATTAATCATATTCCATGATTAATAGGATTTTTGATTAATATTATTCATATAATATTTGTAATTTTTTATTGAAAATTATTATATATTATTTTTTAGAAAATTATAAATTAGATGAAAGTAGAAAAATTAATAAAATTTGAAGAATAATTATTTATTTTTGATCAATTGATATAATTCTGATTAAAGATTAAATGATATAATAACTATAAAATTAAAGCTTCAATCTTTTTGAGTATTAAATCTAGTATCAATTAATTTTACTAATATAACTTTATAAAGGATAATTTATAAGAAACTTCATAAGAGAATAAAACTTCTTAATACATCTTCTTGTTTTCTTATTTTTCTCAAGTCCTTGCACTTATGATGAATATAATTATAATACAAAATAAAAGTATTTTAGCAAATTAATTATTAAATTTTTGAAATAAATAAAATTATAAATTCATTATTTGAGAGGCTTTTCTTTAATCAATAAAATTTTTATAAAATAATAAAAAACAATATATAATAAATAATATGTGTTTATATAAATAAAAATAAATTTTACTTTATAAATATAATTTTTGAACTTCAATAAATCAAATATACAATAATTTAGTTATATAAATAATATCATTAATTTTGAATAAATTTTTTTCTTTGCACGATTTTATGAATCTAAAAAAATGTTATTTAAAATGTCCTATCAATATAATAAGTCTTTCTTATAATAAATCTTAATTATTTTTCTAATTATAGTAAAATTATTAACAATAATAATAATAACAATAACAATAATAATAATAAAATTATAACAATTTAATTTTTGAAAAAATCTTTAGTTTTAAGAAAAATATAAAAAATTTGATTAGTCCAACTAATTCCATGGTATACCCTAATGTATATTAAATAATTTGTATGTAAATAATTATACGAATTAATAAATCATATATGATACAAATGAAAATATATATAATTATGACAATTACGAAATTTTGACAAAATATATTATACATATATTAATTATTACTTGGTCATATTTTCTTAAAAAAAAAAATGAAAATTTTTATGAAATATTTAAATTTTATTTTAAGCTATCATGAAAATTTAAATTAATTTATTTTACTTAATAAAAATTATTTTTTAATTATACAAATTATTATTTAATTATAAATCATGACACTATTTTTTAACATACTCGTAAAATCAAATGTCATTTATATTATATTAAAAGTTACAAAGAGTTTACTTACTTTTATAGTTAATCAATATCAGCCTTCTCTATTTATTTATTATAAAATATTATTTTTATTTTTTATCATTTAATATCATTTATTATTAAATATAATATAATTAATTATATAAATATATAATTTATGTTTGCTGTAACAATAAAAACAGAAAAAGACTTCTATGGGGAACTTTCTCGAACAAATCTCTGTTTATAAATCTCGCGAACAATAAGTGCTCGCGAACATCCTTCTTAATATGTGTATATATATATAATATATTCTTTTTATATATTATATATTTACAATTAATAAAAAGACTATACACTTAATAAAAAAACATGAAATTATCACGATACCTAAAACATAATGTAGTAACGCAGCATAAACTGTTTTTAATATTTCAATAAGTAACAAGTAATTGTGTATCGTCATGGAATTCACTTTTTGTATTTGATTATTTTTTTAGATATCTCGTTCAATTTCTCAAGATATCTATAGTCCTCTTTTTTTCAGTAGTATATTTATCTTAAAGATTTCTAAAAATGTTTTATTTTCTACGTATAGTCTTCAAATAAGATTAAAGAAGAGTTTAAATTATTTTTATTGATATGTTTTAAATTTTTTTACATGGAAAAAATATTTTTCAATTATGCTATTTTTAAAATATCAATTCAATAGTAATCTCATATATTTTTATAAAAGCTTATATATTTATATTTTCTTTTCGGAATTAAATTAAATCAGATATACAAAATAAAGCAATAACTTTGAATATCTTTGTTATTTTTAAAGATATTGAAAAGTTGTATGGTGCAAGAAATATCATAATGTAATTGTAATAATTTTTTAGATTGAGTTTTCAAATATTCTAAAGTTATCTATTTTTTTTAAATTACTTGCTGTATTTTTTTTATTTTTCAAATATAAAAGATGTTTTAATAAATTCAATTTTTATTTTTAAATCATTCTAATAATAATTAATAAAAAATTACATAACAAATCTTATATAACAATCTTATAATAAATTTGAAATGTTGTCCGTTTATGTTGATATAAATTAAAATCGCCGATTAACCTAAATTTGAACATTTTTTATAATATTCGAATTGATTATGACATATACTGAAAATCTTTATCTCATATCTTTTAGAATTGTAATTTTTTTTTAGTATATTTATTAATATAAAATATTTTTTAGAGTTTTAAGATAAAAATTAGGTAATATTCGGTAAAAAAATAACGAGTTAGCATAATATTGGCTGACTAATTTTGTATATTGATTTTTCCGGAAAATACTATTAAGAATGGCCCTTGTGAATATTACACATGCACAATATATTTGACAATTATTATATACTACATTATATAGTATTTCATATTTTGGCAATGAATATTTCGTTTATGATCCAACATTTTGCTGAAATGATGTTATATTATATTTTTATTATCATTGTTTTTAATAATTTATTTCTTTTATTTATTTTTATTTAGATTTTTATCAAATTACTATTCATTATGCAAATTTATTTATTCATTGTTATAAAAATTATCTCATTTAATCTGAGGATTAAAATTCATTAAATGAGCACGATTTCGTTTTTTTCATAATATTAATTATGATTTATTCTTCTGTTCATAGTATCGTGTATTTTAAAATTTCATTATGTTTTACTTTTTTACATACCTATTAAAATATACAACAAGATAGATATATTGCTTATGTATGGAAAGACAGAATTCAATAAAAACACAAGCACTGTATTGAATATTATTTGTTTATCTGTATATTTTAATTATTTGTTAATTAAAAATTTCATTTTAAAATTAATTTAATATTAAAATTTGATAATTCAATAAATTATTCAGTATTTGAAAGATCTTTATGAAAAAATTGCTAATGAAAAAAAAACTTAGTCGATTACTATATACATTTCTTATAATGTTTTGTTTATCGTGAAAATATAAATTTAATAACATTATATTAAATATTAATTTAATAACATTCAATGGGTAATACAAAAAGAATATTACAAAATATGAAGACATTTATAGCATTGCTCAATTGCAATCAATAATGATAAAAAATTTTTCCAATTTTCAAGTAGCAATTTCAATCGACAAATTAAGATTTGTTATTTATCATTGGAATGATAATGAAATAGAAATTTTTCTTTCTTAAAATATTTTCTAGAACTATCAAAAATAAAAAAAAATGAAGATGACCTTGAAATATCGGAAAACCTTTCACATACAAAAAAAATTACTATAGTTACATTATAACTCTTTGCACTCTTGCACTATACAATTATCGTATAAAAAAATTTTTAATATTTTTTAAAATAACAAAGAAAATAAAAACAAAATGATCAGAGTTATCTCACTCTATATAAATATATAAATAAGACTCTAAATTATGTAATATAAATTTAAATTATAATGAATATATATAACTAAAATTTTGGAATTACTCTTATTATTAGAGTCTTAAGAATTATAATTCTTAAGACAAATAATGAACGATATGGAATGATATTGTGAGGAAATAAAAATTTTGAGAAAAATATTTATATTATAAATTCAAAGAAATTTATGATAAATATCCGTAAGTCATTTCCTGGGAATAACTCAGAATTTTTTGCAAAATACTTCTCAGCCTAAATCGAATTTTAAATGTTATTGCTCAATTAGGAGACTGATTGATATGATATCGTTAATTGCTTAGGTACAAAAAGGGAAAGAAAGGGAAACAATTCTGGATTTGAAGAAGAGTTCCAAGAATATATTATATTATCCAAGAATATATTATTCTTAATCATACTGAATACTAACTATTGCATAATCTGCAGATGATTATATGATATAAATAATTGCACTGTTGATGATCCAATGCTCGTAATACTATGATCTGATACAATTGAAAGATGAAAATAATAATAATAATAAAAAAAATAATAACATTTGATAAAAAACTTTTCATCATGAAACTTTTTATAACACTTGAATGCATGATATTTTTATATATTGAAATTTTAAAGTTCGTTCTAAATAATTTTTTTTTTATCGTGATAATGCAGAGCTTCGGATAATTTATATATTTACATTTCTGAATTATTGATTTTGATATCGGTGATATTATTATCAAACTTTTTTAATCATAGCGTTTTGATTAATAAAAAAAATTAAAAAATTGAAATAATTATTCGTTTTTCTTAAATTGATTAGTTGAGTAATTAATTTACATGATATTAGAGATGCGACTAATATTGGTGGCGATTCGATAATGTAAATTTCATTAAAGATTCCGAATAATGGTTTTTTTTCGTTTTCTTATGCTCTTTTTTTTTGTTTGCATTATGTATAAAATCACGTAAAAAATACTGATTTATAAATTTTCCTTCTGTGTTTCTTTTCCTTAGAGAAATATACCAATGATATTTGTTAAGTCTTAAGATATTTTATATATATTTTTATATTTTAAAATTTTATCTTATTATCTTAATATCTTATTATTTAATATAAAATATAAATTTTTATTATTTTAATAAAATAATAAAAATTTAATAATTTAATAATAAAAATTATATAAATTTTTATTGTCTTTTGAATTATTAATGCAACATTGTATGCTTCAAACACCAAAAAGTTCCTCTCCAAAATTTAATAACATATCAAATAAAACTGAAAGAACTATTAACAATTAGCATTAAATGTATAACAATTATTACATATTTCTAATTATATAATTTTTATTTTTAATTATATGGTCCCATCAAGTATTTCCCAATAGTTGAAGAAAAGTCAGTTTAATAAACCTACCAAATAAATATATTGGACTAACTAGCTTTAACAAATTATTTGCAAACTTAAAAATGCTTCGATAATATATTTATTATTTATTAAAGTTGATTTATTATTTATATTTATTATTTATTAAATGAAGATATTTTTTTTAAATTATAACCGTTTAATTTATATTATAATAAAACAAAATAATCATAATAGAATCAATACTGATATTAATTTAAATATCTTAAACGAAAAAAATAATTAGATAACATATATATATATATATTTTATTAATTCCTAATTTTTCCGCAATTTGGACATTTGACAAATTGCTATAATGATAGGATAGTTTCAAGATCTTTCATATGCTACATTATATGTCAATTTAATTATATGTTAATTTATTATGTCTTGCGGATGTTTTCATTAGTATAAGTGTTAATGTTATAGAATCCTAGCTTCAATATTATGTTTGTATTGATATTATTAAATGCATTTTTTTCAAATATTGCGAGTATTTTTTTCAAAATTCTGTTGATGTTATTTTCATGTAGAAGGCTGCCAAGTGAGTTTGAATTTGATTTATTATCTTATTTTATATCTCCCAAATATCTATTGCATCTCGACTTCCAGACATGATTTCGCATAAATCTTTGTTTTTAATCACAGTTAATTATGTATAAAGAATTATTATAGCTTTTATTTTTGGCTGTTGTTCCCCATAACTGTATATTATAGATCCAAATGGATTTAATAATGATTTCGTAAATTAGAAGTTTTCAAGACTTAGCTTCGACTGATAACTCATTAATCATATGTTTTTTCTTTGGCTCTGATTTGCTTAATTTTTTTACGGAAGTGCTGTTTCCAAGTAAGTTTTATGTCTAGATGCAATTCTAGATATTTGATTCTTTTTGTAAAATTTCATTCTCATGTATTATGATCCTTACGTTTAGAGGGTGAAAATTATCGTTATATTTATACTTTTATTTTTCATGCAGTTATCCATTTTTCCAGTAAGCGTTTTTTGTAGAATATTCATTATTTCTTTTGGTTTTTTATATAATATTGCAGTGTCGTTTATATGTTTTTGAGCTATTTAGCATTGTTTTATTATTTGACGTTGATTTATTATTTATATGTATTATTTGTATATAATTGTTTATGTATATCAACTGTATAAAAGATGTTCTGTATGGTTTTTTGAGATATTTCAATTATGAATAATAATGAAATATTCAATTATGAATAATACTCCATTGATGAATTTTATATTAGAATCTTTGTGAATTTTATATGTGAATCTTTTATTTTAACGTAGAAAATAGGATTTAATAAGTTTGTATAGCGCATTTGAAAAAAGTTTCTTTATGACTCATAATAGTCACTTTCTTGCTATCTTATTAAAGACTTTTTCAATATCTAAAAATACAACTAAACAATATTATTTGTTCTCGAAGATAGTTATGATTTTTCCTATTTTATGAATCTGTTCTATGATAGCATGTTTTTTTCTTAAATCAAATTAATCTGGGATTAGTTATTTTTTTATGATTAATTTCCTTTAATCTGACCAGAATTTTTTCAAAAATTTTAAATAATATTGGTAATAAAAATATTTTCTATAAAGAAAGCTTATGCATATTTTTATTTGATTTATAGCATAATGATTGGAACCAATTTCCAATACTTGGGAAATATTGCAATTTGAATATGATATTTTATGTCATTGTTATCATTTTTATTGCTCTATCTGGAAATTTTTGTTTCATTGATTTTGATTGATTTGATAAGTTTCTTTTTATATTCTATAATTACTATTTTAAAAATTATTTTGGAACAGATTATCTGTTATTTTATCTTATAAGTTGATTGCAAAATTTGATACAAATGTTCCACAAATACCATTGTTTGTTCAGATGAAGTTTTAGTCCAGGATCTGATTTTTTTATTATTATTATCGGTTTTTTAAATCGAATAATAATAAAATTTAAAAAATTTTTTTTTGTTTCTTAAAGTGAATAATTCGTAACGTCATTGAATGTCAAAAATGCGAAAAATTTATTAAATTATTTGTTGTGATTGTGTATGATTTTCTTTAATTCTTTGATGGTTTTGTTTAATTAGTGTTTATTATGAATTATTTTGTGTTTTTGGTATTCTGTTTTTAGTTTCTTCTTTTTGTTTCTTAAATATAGTTTGAATATAAGAATTCATTTATTCTATTTTTGACTGTATTAAATATCAAGTTATTTCTTAATATTGAATAATTTGTGTTACATGATTTCTTACGTTTTTAATCTGTTTTGGATTTTTTAATGAAATGTTACAATTAGGTTTTTCATTTATTGCTAGAATAAATTTTTTTTGTAATGTAATTGCAAAGCGTGACAGTTATATTTATATTTTAAAACAGTTTGAAAGTAATCTATTATTATATGTAAGTGATTTGAGCCTGGACTCAGGACTGATAATACTTAATTTGATTTTTATTCAAATTTTTTATTATAGCGAAGTCTAATAAGTCTAAAGTTTTTTTCTTATATTATTGGGCAATATATGGGTTCATCGATAATAGTATCAAAGACTAGAAAGTTTTTCTATTATTAAAAGCAGATTTTTATTTTTAGGTGAAATTTTTTTTAATCTTCAATACCAATGCGTTGTAATCTCCTGTAATTAGAAATTTGTTTTAAAATTACTCAAAATTTCGAAAAAGTTCTGATATTATTCTATACTGAGTTTGTTCTATTGAGCATTGGGAGAGAATATATTGGGACAGATCATTGGATTATTATTGAAAAAATTTTCAAAATTGTTGTTACTAAAATTTTTCATTATTTCTTTTTCATTATTTAAATGAATTATTTTGATTTTAATTCGTATCATTCATATCTGTTAATATATATTATATATATAAACATAATATATATTATGATATATATTATATTTATATATATAATATATATAATATTTATATACATTATATTCTATTTATTACGATGAATATTAGCTTCTTTCCAAAAATTCCATTGATATTATACTATAAATATATATAATAATTCCAATGAATTATTTGCTTCAATATAATTTTTGTGGTTTCTGAATAAATTTTCCTATAATTCACACAATTCTAATTTAGTATAAAGTTAAGATTCTAATGAAACTATTAGCACGCATTTTATTTTTATAGTCTTCTTGCATGTTCTAAATGCCTATGACAATATAGTTTACTGTCTTTTGGTTTTCCTTTTATTCTATTTAGCTCTTGTCCTACAATTAATTTATAATTTTTTATTGGCATAAAATTATTTATAAAATAATAATTTATAAATTTTTTATAAATTTGACATAATGAATATATTATGAATATTATATATAAATAATATTAATAATATATAAATAATATATAAATAATATATATAATTATGTATGAATATATAGTTTTTTTCGGACATTTTTACTATTATTTCATTTGAATTAATCATTATAAGCATTCCATTATCGAATATTATTTTAATATCTTTATAACTAAATTTAGTTATCAATAATAAATTAATTCTCAAGTGTGATAACAAATCCTTGAATCTGATTATTTTTTCTTGATCATTTATTTTCATTATGTCTATTGTTTAAGTTTCTAAACTCTTATCATATTTATAATTATATTGTATAATATAACAATTTGTAACAATATAATTGTATTGTATTCTATGAAATATACATTCGTCTCTAGTTTGTGTCTAGTAGTCATGTTATCTTGTTTCCATCTAATTGTGCATTCGTTTCTAAAGTCAGAATACGCGTTATTATGATTAATGTATTTATTTTTTATTATAGTAGCATTGTTTATCTATATGATTTATTCTTCCGTATTCGATTTCTTGCCTTTCGTTTTTATTATATACCGATAAGTGTTTACTTTTTTTTTAATCAAACTTCTTCTTTCAATAATCTTCAATGAATTTCCAATTTAAGTAAATATTGGATTCTTTTAAATTTCATATTCACATTTCTTACTACATCATTTTTTTTCTCAATGAAGTATTCTCTCCTTGCATTTTGATATTGTTCTTTTGATTTTATAATGTAATTCTTTATTAAATCTTTAATACTTATGTTTACATTTTTTAAGTCTAATTCTTTATTGATATATTGATTAATAGTTCACTGTACATATCTGCCTTAGCTTATTTCATATTTTGCTCGCCGAGTTTTGTATTAGAAATAATCTCATTTTTTAATTTCTTTTTTATTATATGTTTTAGATCACATGCATTTTAAGATTATTGATGGAACTCAATAACTGTTATCTAAAATAAATAATATATAAAATATAGGTCAGTGTCTTGCAAAAAGTTTAGTACTTTTACTGTAAACTCTTCTTCTTATATGTCGAGTGAATTCGGAAATTTGTGTTGGTAACTTCTTTGAATATTAAATCTTGGATACATAATTAAGATATGTTTTATAGAGTTTCATACGCTACAAATATTACAGATGTTTTGCTTTTGATAATAAAATGGGAGTAAATTCGCGATATTCTTGCTCTAGTTAAAATTGCTTAGTCTTTTCTGTTAATATTTATTATAATTAAAGTCACTTATATTGTTCCGAATTTTGTGTAATTTGATAAGTCTTGAGTTTTTTTATTCTTCATTATATGTTGTTATTAGATATTTATATATTAGATATTTGATTTTATGACATACAATGTTATTAATTTAAAATGTATGAATTGTCATATGTTAACATATAATATATATATATATATATATATTTACTATCAATATATTATTTATAGAAACTTTCAACATTCAAATATAATTTAATTTAAAATTATTTAAAATTTATAACTTAAAATAATTTTTTTGTTTATTTTTTTTACTAATATTGATTTTTATTTATTAAAAACTTACAATTTAAGATTCGTACGTTATCAAAAACAATATATATATAAAAAAAGAATTTTCCATATCAGGAACAAAATTGTGATTTGTAATTTAAAATTTAATGAAATTTATTTTTTTAAATGCATTCAAAGTACATAAAATATACAATAATATCTATTCCTCGTACATATTTTGTACTAAAAATAATGCTATCTTTCATTTTTTATTTTTCAAAATGTTAAGAATAAATATATTCAATGTTGACGTATAATTATCAATTAAATATTAATTATTTTATCAATTAATATATATATTTAATTTATCAATTAAATATATCAATTAATTCGATATATTTTTTCTTATTTTAAATAAAATTTTAAATAAAATCATTAATGATGAAAATTATTTATCAAATATGTATTAAGTAAAGGAATGATTATGAAATAATTATCAAGGAATAATTGAAATTTCAATTTATAAACAGATAATAAAACAAATTTTATTTTACAAATTTATATTTTACTCTTAGATACATATATTGATACATACATATATATTTCTTTTTCTTGTCAATATAATAAAAAAAAAAGAAAAGAAAAAATATTATAATTTCTTATTAAAATTATTATACATAAATTATATAAGTCTTATCCATATCCTAAAATCTGCATAAAAATTTGTTAAAAAAATTCAAATATATCAAAATTGTCAATGCTTATTATTTTCTATGTTTTGCATAAAAAAGTAGAAAATTATTTGATTTATATTTTTAATAAAATTTAAATATTTTCAAATATAATAAATTAATATTTGATAAATTTTTATCTTCCCCCAAAAATTGTTTGATATTTGCATCAAAACATTCATTATACAAAAAAATTATTAAATGAAAATAAATAAAAAGATATAATTTATTGAAAATATATCTTTGTTCTTACATTACATTGAAAACCATTATATTCCATAAAAAGTCATATTAAAATTAAAATAATATTAAAAATTCATTTTTAATAACAATTAGAAGAATATTATGATCTTCTTTCTTTTTCATGGCAGCATTTCGCAATGCTCTAAATAAAATTTTTATCGAATAAAAAAATCATGGACCGATCCATCTGAAATATAATTGCAAAATATTAAAATATCTACTAATCTTTATTTTTATTGCCAACTTCAACTATTTTTATTAATAATGATTCCATAATAGTAATTAAATTTTTTATAATGAATAATGGAGGAAATTTATTTCTAATCTTATTTCTTTCAAAAAAATTAATTAATTCATTAAACATATATAAAAAATCACTTTGTCTCTCTTCTAATTCCATGAGGATTTAATAGGTTTATTAACTATTGAAGTTTAATAATTTTCAATTGCATCTCTTTTTCATTCTAATATTTGATATTTCTATCTTCAGTACTTTATGATAATTTTCAATACCAATTTTAAGATTAAATTGTTATTTATAATTGTTAAATTCTGCAATTCTAGAGAAAATTCATATTTGTTAATTCTTATTTTCTTTTTATAGAACCAATTTACAATTTATATAATAAATAATAGAGTTATTAAGTAAATTAATTAAGTTCTTTAAAAAAATTAATATGACAGGGTTTATATACTGTAGCATTTTTTGATGGAACTTTTGTTCTTTTTTTGCATTTAATTTCAATTATAATTTTTTTACTTCCTTGAACTTTAATCTTGTTTTGTTTTGGTATAAATTTCTGTTCGTGTTCGCAATAGTATTGTACTGATTTGGTGGATATAAGCTAACGATTATCGAATGTCCTTTGACTCATAATAAATATACTTCTTAGTTGTGGACTGTATATAAGTTATTCGGACGCTTGTCTATTAGCGAGCAGGGTCTCTTACAATATTTCAGCAGATAATCGTGTTCCTTGATCAATCAGAACATGATGTTCACAAACTAATTATCGTATCCGGCAGATGATCACCATGAGACTCTATTTGGAAATGACAATAAATAATCGTGTCTGATAGAAAAAACTCCTTCTTAGTTCAATTGAAAAGATCATAGTTTTCCAGTGGAACACGCCAATAACCAATAGTCAGTGCCTGACTCATCCATTCCCAAGTTCAAATGATTATTACTAAAATATTCATATAACATTATCTCTATCATTCAAATACTTTACTAGTTCATGGGAATCAATTCAATCAATCAATCCAACGAAAGGACTCTCACAAATCTTATTTCAAGGCTTACCATTGAAACAAGGACAGGAACCTAAGAAAGGGTAGAGAACATTGCTTTTATTGCCAATAAGCATCAATGTAAGAAAAATTTCAAAAAAAGCAATATTAGATTAGGTGTGTGTCATTACTACCACAAACCAGGACATTGGATCAAGGAATGCAGAAATCGAAAAGCATCAAACGAAAAATACAAAGGAAGGAAAGAAGAGGCATTCATTGGAGCCATGTCTGAATAGAATATAATTTAGAAACATCCAATGATGTATGGCACATGGATTCGAATGTGACTGAGCACATGTCAAATCGTCACGAATAGTTCTCGTCATAAAAAATTCGACACACTAGAGAATATTAAGGTAGACAATGGAAAATATATACAAGCAATTGGATCAAGAGATATCGACATTCTTGCTTTCAATGAAAAAGAGTGAGTGCGAAAGTATCTCAGTAATATTTTTCACATACTAGAATTAAGCTTTAATCTTTTCTCGATGGATGCAGCTCTTGACAAGGGACTATGGCAATATTCCGACAAAATATGCACATTCAAGAAGAATAGAGATACCGTTGCAGTGAGAAAAAGAAAAGGCTAATTATTCATAATGAAATTTAAAGTCATCACAAACGAGCATTTGGCAAATGTGGCAATGCGTAATTTCCTTTTCTCCTAATATAAACGAATGGCTCATCAGAATGTGGATCAGAAGAAAATTTTAAGATCCAAGAACATTATTTCTAAAGATTAGAAATTTTGCTATGAGAATTGCATCTTAAAGAAAATGTACAGTCTGTCGAAAAGTGATATAAAATCTAAACTCATCGGAAAACTTATCCATGCAGATCTCTGGGATTCGATGCAAGAAAATTCGCTGGGAGACACTCAATATTTCTTAATCATGAAAGATTATAGCAACTGGAGAAGCTTATATTTCATTAAAAACAAATCAAAGACATCACGATATCTATAAATTTCTTTAAGAAGACTGACATTTAGGAAAGGGAATCAAAATCTTCAGATCGGATAACAATCATAAGTTCGCCAATGGAGAAATTGAGGAGCTAACATGTTGACACGGCATTACGCATCAGAAAATGATCTCATTCATTCCGGAAAAGAACGATTCTATCGAACGGGAAAACAGAACCGTAATTGAATGGTGAGAACATGCAGGAAAACTGTCAATCAAAATGTGGGCCGAGGCAGTTAATTATACTGTCTACAGTTTAAACAGAACCAATAGAAAGAAAATAATACCCATTAACTTAAGAAGAGATCAAACGTTTCAAGCTTCAGAACGGAGAAAAAATATAGTTTCATATTTAAAATAGGATATCAAAGCTAAAAAAAGCGTTTTCATCAGATATCATGAAAACATAAAAGAATTCCGGATCTGGCTTTCTGAAAGAGGAAATTAAAATACATCGATGTAAGATTCACAGATCATTGCGGAAATAATTCAAATAAAAAATGAGAATCAAAATCGAATATCATAATCTTTGAATGTCAGAAAAACGATACAATAGAAATAAATGTCGAATAATTGAAAATCGTTATTCAATTGGAAAATGACGAGTAAATGCATTCAAAATCAGACGATTCAAAAAACAAAAATCAATATAAAGAAGACCAGTTTGAGAGACAAAAACATCATATGTCAATCAAACAGGCTCACGAAAACATTGTGATCACGGAATACCATGAACTGAAAGACTATGATGACCCAATCACATATAGCGACGCGATCAAATGGAAAGTAACCATGGATGATGAAATCAATTTCTTGAGGAAAATTCAAATATAGATATTAATAAATCCGCTATCAGGTCGCAGACAATCGATAGACATACAAACTGAAAGCAAATAATAAAGCAAGCGTACAATCATTCAAGACAAGACTTGTAACTCGAGGCTTCAAACAAACGGTCGGGATTGATTATTATAAAACATTTAATATATGTATATCTTGTAATTAGATTCAATTCAATAAGAGTCATTTTATCTATCGCAGCTTCGAATAAATTGTACTTTGTGTAATTTGGCGTTAAGAAGACTTTTCTCTACAGAGAAAAATTCGACGAGATCGAATGGCGTTTAATATACTTGTCAATGGGCACTAAGCCAGATATTATATTAGCAGTGAATAAAGCTAATTAACACTTAGAAAAATCAAGCAAAATTTATTAGAATGCGAAAGAAAGAGAATTGAAAAAAGAGAATTTTCAAGTATCTAAAGAAAACAAAATATGACATTCATTTTGCAATCGAACAGAATAATCTCATTAAAGCATTCAGCAGATTACACTGGAAGCATTGAAACCAGGAAGCCTATAATTTTGTATTAGAACCAGGCGACTCCACAATTGCTTGAAGGTCAACACGGCAATGAACAGTGGCTCTTTCAATTACTGATGCCGAATATATAGAAATCATGAAAGAAATCATATGTATGAAAAGTTTCAATGATATAACTTAAGAAACTTACAACAAATCTTAACGATACAGCTTGAGCGCGATCAAACTTAAAAATCGAGAATTTTATCGAAGGAGCAAGCACATTGACGTACGCTATTTCATATGAAACAAATTCAATAAAGGAATTTTTTCTTAATATATTGTAGATCAGAGGATCAACAGGCGATCCTGTTAAAAAAGTCTCTTTTGAAAGATAATATTGAGATACAAAGAAGTCAACTGAACATCAAAAGTATCATTATGACAGGCATATAGAACTACAACATTCAAACACACATGACTAAATGAATTTCAATTTACTTTTAATGGGATTGTTACAAATATTTAAAGTTTACTGAAAAAACCACACAATTTTATTTGTAGTTTTATTATTGAATATTGCCAGCAGCAATATTTTATTTAAATTTAAGTTAGTACCTATTAGTTTTCTTTCATACATATACTTAAAATTTATTGTAACAACTAGTCATAATTATGTTTTATTAAACACGTATTCAATCTGCCAAAACGTATTCAATCAGCGCAAATTTTAATTCACCTTTCAATTATTAATTTTATTTTAATTTAGTTTATAATTTTTAACCTAAATTTTAACTTTCAATTTCAATTTAATTTTTAACTTTTTGTCATTTCTAACATTTAATTAAAAAAAAAAACTTTTATCTTTTAATTTAATTTGATTTTAAATTTCTAATTTTTTATTCCTATTAGCTATTATTTTAAAATTATTATATAATTTGTACAAAACTTTTTAATACGAATAAATTTATAATTTTTCAATCCTAAAGTAATTTATTTATTATATTTATGTATTATAATTATTATTATACAATAACTGGAAGATAATTCTAGGATTAAAATCAAATAACGATCACAGATTCTGAGGAGAATGTAACACCAAAATCTCGTTCAATTTTATCAATCACTTATATATATTGATCCGATTAAATTCCATGCTTTAGGATTTTTGGTAATGGATTAAATGATTACTAATTTTAATTTAAATTAAATTAATTATTAGCAAAAATTGCAAAAAAAATTAGAATTATTTATCATTATCCAATATCAATTATCCTTCTTTATCCATAAAGCTTTATTTCATATTGTATCGTTATTCTCTATTCTCATCCATATCACAATCCATCATTTTAATTTATAGTTAAAAAATGGTCCATAGCATATACATAAAAAATACAATAATTGTTTTTCACGTAAAATAGCATTTAAAATATCTTAATACAATTATAACTAAATAATTATAGTTGAATCGAAAACTAATAAACACAGAAATGTAAATTTTTTTAATTTATACAAATATATCAATTATTACTTTTACTATCGTACATATTGTAGTATATATCATAATATATTGTTAAAGACATGATAAAAATAGTAAAGATATATTAATTTTCCATCGTAATAAATAAATAATAAAAGCTAAAAATTGCTGAATTATCATCGTATTCCATAAACAAGATTTGTCTGATACAAAGTTTTCGGTAGAAAACGTATCTTTTCGTCCAACTTTGTGACATAGGCAGCGATCTCCTATAGGCACTGGAATTCTTGATACATACGATGCGATAGAGCGGTCATTTGTCAACAAATTTAAGTCAAGAACATCTATGATATTTTAATTCAATTTTTATAATATCGAGAACATTTTTTAATCATTTATAAATGAATAAATAAAATTTATTTAACATTACTACATCGTATATTATTTTATTTTTAATTAATATTTACTTACCGTTTCATTTATTTAATTTAAAAATTAAAATTTTCACATTCATTTATTTAAATTATTTATTTTATAACGTTTCTTAATTTAAAATTTTCACTCATTTATTCACTTATTCTTTTATCTATTATTTCGACATTCACTTTTTCTTTTTTTTTAATTTCTATTTTCATTTGTTTATTTATTCATTTATTCTTTTATTTATTCATTTCCTGATTTATTTATTTCTATAAATTTATTTCTTGATTTATTCTTTAATTTATAGTTTCATTTATAGTTTTATTTATTTTATTCTTTTATCTATTCTATATTTATTTCTTGATTTAATTTTTAATTTATTTTTAGTTTTTAGTTTAATGTGAGTCTTGATATAGTTACCTCCTCGCTGTGAGGAGGGTGAGACCTGATAATTAGCATCGGTTTCCAATTCTTTTTTTTCAGAATTTTGTCCATGTAGAAAGAAAATATTTCATTAAATAGTTTCTGAAATATTTTAAACTTAAAAATATTTCATCATTTATTATGATAGAAACCGATGGCGAGCCAAGAACTATGCATATATGCAGTCCAATCTAATCATTGTATGATTAATTATTTTCTTAATTATTAGATTGGATGCATATAAAATTTCTACAATATTTTGAGCTCTCTCTTATTAGGCACTGGAATTTTTGATATAAATTAATTATATAATTTCTTTTTTTCGCTTTAAGAAATGAGAGTATTTTTGTTACGCGTTATAAATTTAAGATTTACTATCTTTACATTATTATTAAACTATAAATTAAGATAGATGTAAATAATATTAAGGTTTAAATTAAGCCTCATTGTTGTCACAACGTGATATTAAGCGATAAATTGCTATTGTAAAACACTAATTTAAATAATCATTTCATTCCGAATTAATTTTTCTTTTCAGATTTATTTAATTTTTATTTCTTATTTTTTCTTCTCTTATTCTTTTCATAATTTATTTAACAATAATTGTTAATTTATAATTTATTTAAATTATCAATTATTTATATTTTACATTTTTCTAATTCATTTATATTAATTATTAATTTTAATGTTTCATACTTTATGTGTTCTTAATATATTTAATTTTTGTTGCATCTAATTTTTATTTAATATTTTTAGCTTTAAATGAGTCTCGATATATACTCACCTTCTTGTGGTGAGATCTGGTAATTGACATCATTTTCCAAAATTTTTGTTTTTAAAATTTTCTTTTAAAAAGAGTATATGAAAAATATTTTATTAGAAAGATTGAATAATTTTCACTAGTAATTTTTTTTCCTTTCTTTTTTAGAAAAGATGCCAAGCTAAGAATTATGCCTTAATCCATTTTTCTATGTTCTAGTTTTCCTAATTTAATGAACTTTCGTATTTTCTTACTTTTTATATACTTTATTATATTTATATATATACTTTATTATACTTTTTACATATTTATTTAATTTTTATCTTAAATTATTTTATTACATTTTTAACTCTTTCAAATTCAATTAATTTTTATTGATAATTAATTTTTATGCTTAATTCTTATTATATTTTTCTATAAATGAACATTCGTAGGATTTCAATGTACAGGAATTATTATTATATATATAATTAATATTATATTATAATTAATATTATATTATATAATGTTTCAATTTTCGCGCGGTTAAAGAAATAAATTTGCATCGTTTCAGCTAATCAAAAAATCCTAAATAAGAAAATATGTATATAGCGTCGAAAATCATCGCTATTTCCTATGCAAGTGATTTCTCAATTCTGCAGTAACTATTTAATTCTATCTATTTCACTTTATTGTAGAATTTATAATTTATTCTATGTTTTATGACAACAAAATTAATTAATCTTTCGAGTTTAATCAAAGAAATAATGTATAGCATGCACGTATCATGATGATTTATATGTGATAATTCTCTTATATATATATTAAGTAATTATTTTATTTCCTTCTTAAAGATAAATATATTTGAAATAATTTTTTTTTCATACTAAAATAAATATAAAGTTCATTATAATAAATTTTATTTTGTCAAATTATGTCAGTAACACATATTCAATTCCGAGTTCTAATTATATTTTTTATATATGTATTTTTTTCCTTTATCTATATCATATTTAAAATTCTAAACATTTTTTGCTATATTATTTTTTTTAAAAATTAAGATTCTTTCGTGCTACACTCAACAAGTTCCACATTTTTTGTCGAACGCGTTTTTTTATATTCCGATAATCGAAATTTCGATACGAATTTTATTATATATAAATAATCGAAATGTCACTATCATATCAATAATTATTATATTTAGATACATCATATTTTTGCAAAAACAGAACTTCTGTGTGATTTTTTTTCTGCGTAATATTTTTTCCATAATTGTTCTGTATTATTCATATATTAGTGTATGTTATTAATATGTGTTTCTTATTATAATTAGAAATTGGTTTGGTGATTAAATTATTTTTTTTTTCATACCATTATAGATTATGATTACGGATATTTCATATTTTGTCCTTTTAAAATGAAAGTTATTGACCATTATTTTATTTTAATATATTTGATTATTAAGTAATTACTTTATTTCCTTCTTAAAGAAAAATATATTTGGAATAAATTTTTTTATATATTTAATATCATTTCATTTGATTTTTTTTTTATACAGATTATTAGTGATTAAGATTAGCTTCGAAGTTAGGGAAAGTTTAATATCTTTTAATATAGATTAAATAACATATTTTCTTATAATAAAATAGTAAAATTTGATATTTTTTACATGCACAACTATTATTTTTCTTTTGTTTCATCTAATGTTTTACTTTCAAAAAATTTTTGTGATCATGCAATGCGATCAATAGAATTAGTATTTGCTTCATAAAAGTCTTTTTTAAATTTTGCAATAGATATCGGGAAATTAATATCAGTATTTGTTTCATGACAATATTTTTAAATTCTTTAATTGATAACGCAAAATTGTCAGTATTTTTCTCAAGAAAACAAAATAATATTCCATCATTGAAAGAGGTAATTGTCTTAATATTTTCTACTAAAGAGGAAAACATAAATTTTTCTTTCTTTCAAATAATTAATATATGTAAATATAGTATTAGTATAATATTTTTAAATTAAAATATTTTTTTTTATAGTTATTCATTAATGCGATGGATCATGCATCAATGCAATGTAAGATCTTTGCATTTAGTGGTGAGTCGTATACATTTTGATTCTTTCGGTTATTCAATTATATCATAAGATGAAAAATATATATATAATCAAAAAAATAATGAGAATCATTAGATTTTTAATAGGCATATATATAAATTAAATTTATAGTTAATTTAATTTTTGATTAAATAGATTACTTAAATTGAATATTGATACACAAATAATTATAGATAGACAAAAATTGATTAAATTTATGTGCAATTAAGTAAATAATTAAAATAATATAATTTTAAGATAATAATTTGCAATATTAACTAATTAATTATGATATTTTGATGTGTAATTAATGATGCTAATTAAGTATTTAAAATAATTTATGTATAAATAGATAATAATATATATAATATAATAATATAATATATACAAAGTAGCATAATGGAATATAATGAAAATTTTGTGGAATACTTATTTTTTTGTGTTGTTATACTATTCTTTCTTTTGTTGTTAGACTATTATTATTGTTCAACAATCAATATTTCAAACAGTTTTCAAATGTACTAAACAGAAAATTTATTAAACGAATTTAAACGTAAAAAGAGTGAAAAGAAATCATTATTATTTAATATTTTAATTCATAATGATTATATATATTTGTGGTATAATTATAAATTATATAATATTGTTGACTGGACAGTGAAAATAATAAATAAAAATGTACGGGTTTAGCTGAATGAATATATTTAATTATGCGTGATTGCACGTTTACAAAATATTTGAAGTATATGTATTGAAGAAAAACAAATAGATAACTATGAAATAATGATGTTGCTGGTAACATTCAATAATAAAACCACATATAAAATTTTAGTGAACAAATATATTCAAATAATATGATTCCTATGATTATTTTTTCATACAATTAAAAAATTTATAAAAATAAAATATTCTTATTCCATAGTTTAAAAAATAATTTTTTTAATTTTTGTTTGATTCTATTTTTTAACTCGAAAAAATATATTTGATATACATGTTCATAACATGCTAGAAAGCAGAAAAAACATTCTAATCGTATTGAAGTCGGTATTAAAACATATGACTTTTATACTTTTATACTATAAAATACGATGATGTATTTATTTTTTTCTTGCCTATGATTGTAATCATAATATTATCCTGTGCTGACATATATTATCATAACATTGAGAGTGATACTAAAATGATAATGAAACAAAATATTTTTGTATTCCAAATTTTTTAGGATTTAAAACATGTATAAACACTGTGCTTAAATTTAAATTAAAAACTTAAATTACCATTTTAGCATTGCTCTTAGTATTATCGATTTAGCATAAAATAAAATTATAACATTCATAATAATCAGAATTGAAATTACAGATAAGATATAATGTTTTAAAAATGTAAATGGAAGAAACACACGTTACAGCAAAGTCAATTAAACTAATTAGCATATTAATACAAAAAAATTAATAGTTATTCCTAACCTAAAAAAAAAACAAAATTGGAATATATAATTACATATAATATATAATAATGAATTCACATTTAATGATTAGTATATCAGTAATTATGATAATCCATTTTTTGTTCATGATACAACAAGTTAGATCAAGTAGATATTCATATTGAAATTCTCGTTAAAAGCATCGATATATCTGTCACTTGTTATAAGATTAGCGTCAATTATTCATAAAATTAATCTGTTAAATTAATCTGATTATTGAATTGCACATTAGAAAATAATGTAATATAATATATAATATAATATAATATATATATAATATAATACATATATAATAATCATTTATATATGTATATAGTATGTCTGAATTAAAGAAAGTTATCTATAAAATGGCTAAAATGATTTTTATTTATATTCTTTTTATATTAAATTTTAAGTTTCATTTTATTATGTAATATTAAATTCTTCTTGATATTTATAGAATGTCTCAATGTAAAAAAAAAGTTATTTAGTAATTATTAAAAGTATTTATCTTTAAAAATATTGGATCGATTCATAATTATTACGGCTTTTTTGCGATTTTTTTTTCTTTAAAAATTAGCATTTTGTTTAATTTTTTTTTTATAAAAATAATCTTGTTTTCAGTTAGTGAAAATCATATCCATATTCACCATATTATACTCTACTACTTTGAGAAAGATTGAAATGCAGCATAGTTATTTTGCAATCTCAACGATTTTTTTGGGGAAGGAACAGTTATAATTTTTTATTGTCTGAAATTTTAATATTCTGCAACACTTAAAAGGCTAATAAACTATTAATGAGAAATATATATAGAATAGAAATATATGGAAATAATATGGAATGGTATTAGGTCTCGTTTTTTAATATTATTTGCTAGAGTTCATTAGTGAATGAACAGCTACCGATGTCTCAGAACACCAGATATTGCTGTCTATGTAATCTTGGAAATTGTTCTCGATCATTCAAACCCCTGTAGCCAGGAATAATTTCCGTTAACATGTTATTAATAATTTCCAGATTTTTACTAATAAAAAATTATCTGTCACGAAAGATATATCAATATTCCACATGCAAATATTCGAATCATCTGATAGGAACAAAAATATATGTATCAATATCTCGCTTATTTTAACAGTAAATATATGTATTTATGATACCTAAGTTTCTAAACATATTACAGATAGGTGACTAAAATAGAAATAATTAAATATATGTAATTATCTAACTGATTGAAATTATATATAAATATTAATTTTATTATATATATTAATATTATTATATATAAATATAAATTTTACCAAAAACATATGATTAAAATTTTATAATAATATTAGAAAAATAATTAAATTGTTTTCATTCAAATGAAAATAAATATAAATTTTACAATTGCATATTTTTAATTGTCAAAATATAAATCTTGATTTTTTATACATTTATAACATAAAATTTAAAACCAAAAATAAAATCAATATAATAAAAATCAATATAAATTTTGCACATAATTCAAAATTATATTTATGATCGATTAAATATTGCCTTTCTAATTTAAACAATTTATTTATATTATAAAGCTATAATTAATCGAAAATAACGTCAAGAAAAAAGCAGATAATTAAATTACAATTATATTTTGTATAATTTTTAAAATTTCTCATCTTTAATCCTGAAGAAAATAAGGCCGCATTGTCGATGTTCAAAAGAACAATTTATTTTTCTTTCCATTGATATCCACTATGGATCCATTCGTGTTTCCAGATCTCAGATTTACTGCTTTGATTGCAAATACTTTATTGAATTTGAGAAAAGGACTGAACTGCTGCAGCTCCCTCTGCTATGTAGAGGACATCAAATTCAGATACATCTTGCCACAGATCCAGGAAGTATTACACGATATTTAGTATCAATAATGACATTATAAACGATGATAGTATCTGTATAGTATTCTTATACGGTATCAGAAATGCATACGTACATATAGCCATCCTGCGCGTAATCAAGTTAGTATCGAGAATTATCCATCAAAAAACTCAAATCGATCATTTTTACAATCTAGAATTAAAAATTAATATATTTATTAACTTTATCGCTGATTCAGAGTCATTTTTGATCCTTATTCATGTCAAATCGATTACTTTTATAAATTGAAATAAAAAATTAATTTATTTATTAAATTTTGAGTCATCGATCACTTTTATGATGTGAAATAAAGAATTAATTATTGAATCTTATTTATTGAATCTTAAGTAAGTAAAATTAAAGTAAAATTGATCAATTTATAGGTCACTTTTAATCTATATTTAAGTTTTAAATATCGATATTTGAATATTTATACCATCAGAAACATAGATCAATGATCTTTGGTCAATCATTTTGATTATATGAGAAAATTGTGAATTCTTATTATTATTGAAACCATTTGTAAAGATTAGTATTTGTAAAGATACATATAGGATTTTAAATTAAGAAAACTCGACACCTATGATCACAGTTCCAATAAAAAATGTTTATAACGATATTTAAATTCCATAATCAATTCTATTTATTTTCACCATAATATTATTTTCTATGATAATTAATACTAATTACAGTTGTAAATAAAAATCATAAAAATCAATTTGAAAAATTATTTTTAATTACTTAGTGTTGACTGGGTAATGAAAATAATAAATAAAAATGTATGGATTTAGCTGAATAAATATATTTAATTATACGTGATCGCGCGTATCTGTTTACAAAACATTTGAAGACGTATATCGAAGAAAAACAAATAGGTACCAACTATAAAATAATGATGTTGCTGATAACATTCAATAATAAAACCACATATGAAATTTCAATGAACTTTAAATTCTATAATATTTAGTTTTAAAAATAATTTTTAAAATAGCATATTATAACGCTTATATCTAACAACAAAAAAGAAAAAATAAAAAAAAAACATATATATAGTTCATATATTTACAGTTTAAGTTATCAGAACAAAATCGACTTTGAGTCAACAACAGAATAAGTTTGAAAGCTCAAATATCCAATTCCATTAATGCAAAATCAATTTCATACTCGCGTAATCACTAGCCTAGATTGAAGTTTTCCGGTTTTAATGTGCATTCCAACAAATTTAGGTGAACATCTGCGCGGATAGATTACTCAAAAGTGATGATTTTAACGTCAAGATATCCACAAAATATTTTATATATATCAATATCTACGGCATTTTGCAACACCTGATAATTCCAACTTTCCTTCTAAATAGTCCAGCAAGGGAACAACCTCTTTGTTTCGCAATTATTCTATGATTTCAAATTGAAGATGACCAAAATGAATAACACATCCGGTAATGCAGCAGAGCCAAAATTATCTTGTTTTCGAAATTATATTTGGATTATCACATTTCTGGCTAACTAATTAATCGTCTCGTAAATGTTCTTCATGTTTTGGCCAGTCTGGACTAAGTCCAGAGAAAATCAGTGATTATAACAGCACTGGCATTCTATTATTGGAATTATGCTTACGAAACAATTGTTCTTCTAAATGTCGCACATTCTTCCCGAGCAAGATGATAACGAATTCTCTTCTAAGAATAACAAGGAAAAGTATACTCAAAGTTTAAATAATGAAAACTTGAATCGTCAGATGAACTTCCCTTTTTTGTTCGATAATTTTATAAATAAATTGAAAATATCGATATATCGGTTTCACATAAAATTACATGAAACTATATTTTAAATTACATTATATATATTAAATTACATAATATATATACTATATATTAAATTACAATTTTTTATTAACAATTTAATTAACGATTTAATTGTCAATGATCGTAATATTGATTCTGAAGATAATTTTTAAACATTTTTTTTTATCATCTCAGATCAAAGATATGCAAAGCAATGTTGTGTACTTTCTGTATTTCACAACTATGAATAACTGTTTATGATCATCATTATGCATAATACTGGCATAATATTAAAAATTTCTTAGTTTAGATGCCATAAATAATATTATGTACATCAAAAAACACTTTGCGTCTATGTTCACAATAATGTCTATGTCTAACAATAAGTATTATTTTAGGATTAATTAATTGATCGCGACAATCTACAGAAATTATGATAAAATGGATAAATCGCGATATATAACAAGTTCATCATGATTTTGCCAAGATACAAAAGAATAGATTTAAATAAAAAATATCGAATCATAGTGAATCTTTTTAAATTTCATAATAGTTATTAGTTTTAATTTTATTTTATATTCTGTTCAGACATTGAATAAGTGGTACAGGATGATGCTGCGAGGATAATGCTGTTTTTAAGAAAAAAAATTTGGAGAACTCTTCGTTTTGTATATTTATATATTTGAAATAATTCGACATAGTTGGAATGTCAACATGATCTTGGGACTTGAGACGACATTTTCCAACCATTTTCCAACCAGCCAGTCTCAACAGCAATCAATATCATCTTATTTGAAAAAAATTATTACAAACAATCGTAGATCAGTTTTCTGGGAAATAGATTCTATAGATGGCGTAATTCTGCAGTCTCACTCTAGAAATTTTTCTTAGATTGGGAGGATCACTCAATCAGAAAGCTGTTCCACAATGTTATTGATCACTTATGTACCCCATCAAAGATGCACGATTTCGCAAGATGAGTACGGAGGGAACTTTAGAGTAAGTACAAATGTTTTGAAAGAATTTTTTGAAATTCAGAACTTTTCAAATGTTTTTAACCTTTAGAATTTTTCGAACGTTTTTAACGTTTCAGAACTTTCTGAATTCCTGAATTGTCAAAACTTTAGAAATTTTAATTTTTTTTAATTTTTAGAATTCTTCCGAATTTGTAACCTCGAATATTGTAAATTTAGTTGATAAACGTGAACTTTCATTAGCATATAAATTTTGCTTTTGATTGTCTTGCAATAGAACTTAACAGTGAACTATTAACAGCGAACTTTTTAATAATAATAAATTAGTTTTATTATTATATACTATAATTTCAGAAACGGGTTGAAATTAACATATTTTATTAAAGCAAAAAATTTGAAATTGCCAATCCTTTTTGTAAATTTAGATTAGAAAAGTTAGTAAGTTTAGTAATAGTAGTAGTAAGTTAGTAGTAAGTTTAAATAACAGTAATCGCTAACATTTAAATTCAAGAATTTGACTGAAAAATTAAGTAAGAATTTTATAACTACGAAAAATTCTTATATCGAATATATTGATGTAAATGAAATTACTACTGATATTTGTAGCATTGCTTTTGAATTAATAACAAAGAAAAGCAGAAAATTGCATTATAATTTAATTGAAAAAATTATTTTATTAATAATTCATGATATATAATATATATATATATATATATATATTTATAATTATAATAAATTAAAAATTTAAAAATGTATGTATATAAAAAATTACAATTTATGATTATTAATTTTTGTATCAATTAATATTTGTTAACTGGCTCGATATGTTTATTAGATCTGATTGATTTCGAGCAGATTCAATTTTCAACGTAGATTCAAAGTATTCCAACAATATTGACTTTTTTAGAATGCACAAAACTGTGAAGCCATTCTAATGTCTTATCCTTGCTGATCTCTCTAGGAAGAAGAAACCTACGATTCTACAAAACGTAATCTTTGTCTGGATCTTCAGAACATTTGGAATACTGGATACTAAAATAGTTGGATGAACCTGCCCAACAAAATTCTTTACAATCGATGTTAATACAAGAAAAATAAAATGTCATTATTTTTTGTGAAATCAAGATCACCAAAAATAAAAAAAAATGCTATCACTTTTAAGGAATGTATAAAATAGATTTTTAAATATAGAAAATGAAACTAGAGGAAAAAAAGCAGTCATTTTTTTATTAGTGGTGTGTCTTATAGAAAGTTGTTGACTATAACTTGCTTTATGACAATTTATTATTATTTAGTATATTGATGAAATTATTTAGTATATTGATAAAATTCCTCTTTCATTTTCTATTTCAATCTTCGAGAAACTAATCTCACAACTAATTTAAGTATCCTTTAAATTCATAGTAATAATATAATAGAAAGTATTGATAATGCACTTCAGAAACAAATTCAATTATTAAGAATATAATTTATTATTATTTGTGTTGATATAATTAAAATTATGATTAATCTCTTTTGTTTATTTTTTCAATCTGATGAAAATAATTTTAAATTCATGATATAATATTGATAAAATGCACTTAGATGCATATTTAATTACTGTGTTTCATAGTAATTTGTAACATGATTTTAATATTTATTGTGATTTGATTTTTTTTTTTTTACATTTTCTGTTTAAACCTTCTGTTTAAACATTATCTTTTTAAGTAATAAAAAAAATTATGATAAAGTGAACATGTTTGTCATGATTTATATATGTTTATAGAGTTGTTTATCATCATTTGTTATGTATTAGTATAATGATATGATTGAAATTCAATTTCATTAAATTTCAATTTTACAAAATTAGACATCATTTTTTAAAATCTATTTTTTAAAGTAAAAATTAAGAATATAAGTAATAATAGTGAAATATCATTTATTTATTGGTTTCAATTTTTAACTTTTTTAATAAATATTGAAATTGAAAATATTGCAAGATATTACAAGCATTGTAACATATCAAAAGTTGAGTGTGATTATAAAATAAATAGCTACTATTTTATAATTTTACAAAGAATTGTTCTTTTTATCCTTTTATCTGATACGTATGAGATATTTTTATTTTTGCCAATCAAATTGAATTATTGTCTGCATAATTATAAAAATTCTCTAATATAACATTATTACATTAAGATTGATGAAATAATATACAGCTTTAGATTTTTAAAAATGAAAATAAATTAATGATTAACTTAATATGTGAAATATAGATAATGGTATTAATGAGATCAAAATACTATCACGATTGTGAGTTGTATCCTTTCAGTAATACTACATTTTAAATGAACTAATGGAAACTCTTATGCTCAATCATGATTCTCAAGGTATTCAATGGAGATTACTGCTTGATTAGCTGTGCGATCATATTTCATATTTTTAAAACATTATACAACATAATGTAGGATTGATATTAAATAATTTCAATTACGAGTGTCTAAAATTGATTGAAATTGTTTCTCTCTTTTTCAAATATTATAATCGTAATATTAATTTAAATTATGCAAATTTATTGAAAATTATTTAACTTTCATGTAGATATAGCTCTGAAAATCTAGTGTTCCCTAGAATATTTTTAAATCGTCAAAATTTTTTAAATTTAATTTTCATTTCTAAATGATAAAATTGAAATAATAAATTGATGAAAAAAATGTTTTATGATTCAAATTTAAATTATATTTTTAATTGAAATTATTTTTAAGAGAATTTTCATTAGGAAAATTACACTTCTTTATTCCAAACTAAAATATTTTATTGTAATATAATTAATATTGCAATATAAATATATTGAAAACTTTGTTGACTATTATAAGTTTCTTTAGAATCATTTCTTACTATTCCTTAACATTCCTACTTCACCAAACCAAACATTTAAAAAAATTTTAATTATAAAATCTATTTAATAACACTTTTTCATTTTAAATTAGAATATTCCATAATCACAATTATACATATTCCACAAATTTGTTAGGTCATTGAAAATTATATATACAATATTCTCTAGAATTATCCTTTAGTGTTCTGTAGAATTCTTCACATAGAAATAATTTAATTAATCTTTTCTCTCTCTCTCTCTCTCTCTCTCTCTCTCTCTCTCTCTCTCTCTCTCTCTCTGACAGCTGATAAAAATCGTGAAATTGACCGACCTAACTCCATGTCTTGTTTATAATACGTATTTAAGACAGAAGAATATAGTCATCTACATATTCGATACAGTTTCAAAAACTATTCTCGTCTACAGCATGATTTCCGGTCCGGAGGTTACCGCGTCATTCTATCCCAAGTCATCTGCGAAAACTATATCAGGAGAGATGTCCTTTATTTTCTCAAATATTCAGATGGCAATGCTTGAAAATTAGAATTTTCATCTTAAGCAGCAGCCAATAAAAAAAAAGATTATGTTCTCGATAAGAACGGAGCATCTTCGAAATTAATCCACAAGAAGGAAGATTTATGATTATTCGGCATGAAAAAGATAGTTATCTTGGGCATTGACAACGAAAGTTGTCTTCTTCTTCCGATATGAGAACGAGATGCAAATTTATAGATGGGATGCGACTAATCCTTTCAATCCAAGGTATTTCAATCAAGTGTACACAAGCTCAAAATACAACGTCATCATTCATGTTGTTGCCGATTATGCGAAAGAAAGCACAAAAGTGTTCGAATTTCTCAGATTATATACAGGGCATAGTCAAATATGGTGACACTCAAATTTTGAACATTATGTGATATTAGAATAATATTTTGGAATTGAATAAATCAATTAAAGTAAAATGATTTTTTTTCTCGAAACTAAAACTCTTGAGAATCAACATAATTTAACAATAAATATTGTTGAAAAATTGAATATATCTTAAATATTTAGAATATACATATACGTTAATTTTTTCAATAATTATTCGTAAAATTTCTACCTTTATAATTTTAATTGCAAAAATATAAAGTATAAACGGCTATTTTTATACTACGCAAGGCCATAATGCAGGAACATAAATCAACATATAAATGATTTCATGAAATTGAGATATGTATTCTGTGCACCTCGAATGCAATTTGGGAAAAACTTTTTTTCTTACAATCTCTCGTTCGTTGCTTCGATTAATCGATAACAAATTGTTTTCTTTAAATCGAACAGAACATTCAAATTGAATGAGGTAAATAAGATAGGATTTATTTTATATCAAGAAAGTTGGAAATATTTATCCGAGTTGAAATTTTTAAATCACGTGATTAAGATTCGTAAAGAAAATAACAATTTATAATATAACTCATGAAATGCAATGAGATTATTTAAAGTTTTTATTTTGTTATTGTTTACCTTTTTTTATTTCTTTTCCTTCTTGAAATTCTTGGATAATAATATTAAATTAAAAATACTTATTAGCTAATTAGAAAAAAGCAGTATCTATTCAATAATAATAAAATGAAATGATAATTTGCATTGAAGTATAAAATATATAAAATATATAAAATGCTTGTCATTATATGTCATATTATGCAAAGATATAAAAAATTTTTTATTTTATATAATTGATTAGTGTAGGTTAAATTTGTAATTTGTATCAATAATTATATATAATTATATTATAATTATATTAATTGCACTTACATAGTACATATATACAATTGTGTATAGTATTTTTATATAAAATTAATATATTATATTAATAATAATAATTCAACATAAAAAAAAATAAATAAATAAATATTTATTTTTGGAGAATCCAAACGGATTTTAAAATAAATACAAAAATTAATATAAAATATCGATTGATATTTATTTACTAAATTATAAGTAATTTAAGTTATCTTCATCTCGCTTCAATTAACATCAATTTAAACTATTATAACTTAATTAATAAGTCTTAGTCGAGAAATTTTTATATAACAACTTTTATTTTGAATTTTAAATCTCTAAAATCTTCAAAGATATTCTCACGAATATACTAATACATTATATATTAATACTCTATGAAAGATTATAAATAATCACTTGAAAGTATGTTCAAAATTAAAGGATTGATGTGATTCAAAATAGAATAATAAAAAATAAAATATATATTTTTTAAAAAATAAAATTTAAGTTTAAGAAATGAAGTTATATTAATTAATTACTGTTGAAAAAATAAAAAGTTAAAGAGAAATTAAATTCTTTTTAAATAATTATTATATTCTTAAATTATTTCTATATTCAATATCTTTGACTTATTCCAATAAGATAATTCTCCGTGACAAAAATGAAAAAAAAAAAAATTAAAATCATATTCCACTTTCTCTATATCTGCAAAACAGATTAAACATGACAGGTTGAACAAATTAAACAAGTCTATTATGTGTTAAGTTATTTAATATTGTAAGATCATTTTATGTTTAAATTTAATTTATGACATGTATTACATATTTATAATTTTAGATTTGCAAAATTTCAATATATTTCATTTATTAGTACAATATAATATTTAAATTTGAATTAAAAATTTTAAAGTTTAAATTATAATAAATAATTGGAGCGTTAGATTTATCAATCTTTTCTATTTTTTACTCTTTTTAAAATTTTCAATAAGTATTTTCAACTCTCAAATATATTTAATTGTCTTGCAAAATTAAATTGTAATTTTCTTTTACCTTTAGTAAATTTAATTTACTAACTATATCATATATTCAATTTTATATTTCCAAAATTTGAAATTTCGATATATTATGTTTGAAATTTATGTAATAATTTATATAATAATTTAAAAAATTGGAATTTCTTAATTATTTATTTATTTTTTAAATATTCTTTGATTTCTTATTTTCTAATATTCCAATGAAAATGAAAGCTTGCGTGCAAATGTGTACGATCGATACACAATTTTTCAATCGATTATCCGAACATATGGAATCATTTAATATATCGATATTAAAGGCCATTTTTCGAAATTTTTTTTTTTTCGAAAACGTATTTACATGACGTTATTAAGTAGACGATTATGTTTTATAAATTAAAACTGTAAGAGAAATTATGATACCACAATTATGATCGAACAGTTTTTTTTTTTATAAATCTCTGTCAAAAATCATAAAATTTTTTGTAACTGCACTGATTGCAACTGTTTATTATTCTTCTTTTTTTTTCTCGTTACATATCAGATTGATTGTAACAAATTAAATAAAATTCAATAATTACATAAATTTTATTATACTTTGTTAATGGAATTATGATATATGCTTAGCATATATCATGACAATAATTAACAATAACGAATTAACAAGATATATTATTTTATTATATAGCTTTGATAAAAATAATTTATCAATTTATATTAATTATTTTCTACAATATTATAAAATATAAATTACGAAATTGTAAGTTTAATTATTTAAATTGTAAGTTATTTATTTCGATTTGTTATAAATTTCATTTAAAAATTGTATTCAAACACTGAATAGATGATGTCCAGGCATGCACAGATGACTTAGGATGATGCTGCAAGAACAATATCCTTTTTTTATGAGAAATATTGCTAACCAATTGCTTTGCACATTTAGAAACAATAGCTGAAATGGTAATATGTCTTATTATCTAAGACGACCTTTATAGCCATGTCATTTCCCAATGACAATTACCATCATTCTACCTGAGGGAAAATGCAAATACATGCAAAACAGCTTTTAAGAAAATAAGGAACTTGTCAATGAGCATTTGAATTTATTTTAGACAGCTTTTTTTAATCTCGGATGTCGTTTAATTAGAGGATTGGTGTCTCAGCGTTTTTGGATACTGTACCTCCACTGTGTACCTTCATTGAAAAACCGCAAGCTTACGAGTGGAACCACAACTTCTTGAACTTCGAACTCTAGTGATAGTGGATCATCATTGGCATATGGACTTTGCCCTTGATCTAGTAAATCGATATAATATAATATAACATAATAATTAATTTTATTACTATATTCCGTAGCTCCAATTGGAGCTAACAAATTGTTTCATTTCATTTCATTTCAAAAAAATATTTCATAATTTGATGACTTTTTTTTCATTAAAATTCTTTTAAGTGAGAAATAAATAAATTATCTTTAAAATAGTACAAAATCATATTCAAATCAAATATTTTTATTTGTAATTAAATAAAGAAAATTCAAATATGTAATACCTAAATATATATAGGAAGAAAGATATTTGGTTATAGATTCAAAAATTTAAATGGTGATTTTTCAAATCAGGATTAAACAAAAATCTCTAGATCGCTTGCAATAATTCTTTCCATTATATCGGTAATCCTAAAAGTGCAGTCTTCTTTTTTGCAACATTTTAGTTTGCGGTAAATCATTCTATTTTGAATTTAATATTAGATATTTTATCCATCATTTACCTCAATATTAATAACAATAATAATTTAAAAATATTAAATTTAATGAACAACAATTAATCAAACAATTTAAAATTAATATTAAATTTAATATTATCGATTTCAAACAGTTTATAATTTTATAAAATATTCAAATAAAAGTTATTTATATGTTTGATATATGTTTAAATATTAAATGATTCTATAATCTTTCCCAAAGTAGTTCTAACTATCATTTTTTTTCATTAATTAGTTAGTTATATGGGACATCTTTCTATAATTAATACTGATTTTCAGAATGATAATTAAATGATATACATAGACTTTTAATATCATAATAAAGAATTTTAATAATAATGATTGTACTCAATTAGCAATTATATGAAATTATATAATTTAATTTCTATTTATTTTAGTTTAACTAATTTTTTAGTTACTTTAGTTTAAATTCAATAAAATTGAGAAAACTGAAAATTGAAAATATCTCAAAGACGAAAAGAATTAAAATGTTGAATTACAAATTCTCAAGATTATCTTTTAAACAATACTTTACAGACTAAAATTATTATCGGTACTTTACATGTATCAGCTTATAAATAGTAATTAATACGAAAACGCGAAAAAAGTATTAAATATGTAACAATATCAATCAAACTTTCATCAATTATTGAGAACAAGGAATTAAATTTGCTATTGGATATTAGAGAAAATTAATTACCTTTCATATTTAAAAAAAAATTATAATGAACAAATATAAAATTTAATATAAATTCTATACTATGTGTAAATTTGTGAATATATATCTATACTATATATCTATACTATATAAGTATAAAAGTATAAATAATTTATTTTTATTTTTATTTATTATATATAATTTTTATTATTATATATATATATATAACTTTTATATTATTTTTGCCTTCAATGTTTTTATAAATTTATATTATAAAATTCACAATTATTTATATAATAGAATTTTAGAATATAAATAAATATAAATCTCATATATAGTTTTAATGTATATTAATTTTCATAGTTTTATTATTTAAAACATTCTTTTTAAAATTATACCATATAAATAAAAATTATAATGATACAGAAATATTTAAACACATAATAATTTTTATTAAATATATTAATAAACATTCACAATAATAATAATAATCTTTACTAAATATATTTTGTTCCATAATAATATTTAATTCTTCATATTACTAATTAAGAATAATATTATTTAGTTATGTCCAATGAGAAGGAAACTACTTCCTGACTTACGTAAAACTACATTACGTGGAATTCTTAATTATTCCAAAATATGCAATTTCTAATGGATCTCATGGTTTCTATTGTAAAAACAAATACTATGATATTATATCATATTTATAGATAATATTTAAATACAATATATTTAATTACAATATTTAAAGAATCTGGTGAAAAAAGGAAATTTATCGACCGAAGCATATGTAAACTTATTACGGGTGCAACTGCTCAACTTCTTTCTGTAGAAGATAAAATCGAGAAAAAAGGTCCAAGGTAATATCGTGTGAATTTGTTCAATTGCTATTAATAAATGACATAACAATTTGTAATGAAATGACAATATTTGTTTCATTAGAATCCAACTGCATTTTGTGTTTTCTTGTGGTGAAATGCTAAAGAAAGTTTTGACTCTAATGTTCTTAAATGTCATGTAAGTTTTCCTAAAATCATAAAATTAAAAATTAAATATCTATATATATTATTGAAATAAGACAAATATTAATGTCAATGACTTTTATGTTATAAATATTTCAATACTTTTTTTTTTTCAATAGAAAGAAGTTCATCCAATGTTCCTGTTAGTGTACAATATATATAGCAGCCCTAAGATGTTATTGTAGAAGCACAGCCGTTAACTTTAAGACTATTCTATTCTATCATCTTATAAACGTAAGTAATGAAACGAAGCAAGAAATTTTGTTACTAAATATAGGAACTTTTGATCCTTCGGTACAATGCGTATCTAAAAATATAATGGCAGTAAAATATAAAGCTCGGACTAAACATCCATCAGATTAAAATATTCATTTTTCTCTCTTTGTGACAAAATTAAAACAAACAAAATCTAATATCATTATTTTTGTTTTTTTTCAACGATTATAGTAAATGTTGCGTAAATTTTTATATTTTTTACGTTTCATTTGTATATTTGTGTGTATCAATATAAGATTTTCAGAAGAAGAATTATTTATGGACATTAATTTAGATCAAAATAATTTAAGCATATCAAAACAACATTAACGTTATTACGTTGACAGGATGAACAAAATGAAATAGTAAGCATTGGTAAGAATATTTCAATTAATTTTGTATGAAATATTCATTTTATATTATATATATTATATATAGTAAGATTTTAGATCTCGATAATTTAATTACAGATGATGTAGATACATATCTTTCGGAATGATACATTAATAGTTGAAAGTACAATAAAAAATTTGGATGGAAATAAATTAGGTTTGGATTCAATGATTTAATTTCTACAACTATGAAATCTACAACTTTACGATATCATATCGCTAAAAATATTCAAGTAGAATCTATAGATCGTATCTTATTACAAGATAATGTGATATCTATCTATTATATTTTAATATATTTAATATATTTCAATGATAAGTTATATTACTTTTTAATAAAATATTTTTCTTTTTAATAAATTCTTTTTACAAAATTTAGATAAAATTTGGACAAAATTTAAAAAAAAGAATTGAAAACCGACTACCAGGTCTCACCAGTGAGTAGATAACTATATTGAGACCACGTTTAACTATAAATTAAAAAAAAAAGAAATAAATAGATAAATAAAGAAATAATAAATGAATAAATAAATGAAAATTATATATTAAGAAATACATTATAAAATAAATATTTAAATAAATGAATGTGCAGATGATTAAATAAATGAAGCAAGTAAGTAAATATTAATTACAAAATAAATTAATATACATATATATATAATACAATAATGTATTAAATAAATTTTATTTCATTATTCACAATAAATGATTAAAAAAATGTTCTCGATATTATAAAAATTTAGTTAAAATATCAATGATCTTCTTTGTGAGTTGAGATGTTACCGCTCTATCGCATCGTATGTATGTAGAAGATCGCTGCCATTGTCACGAAGTTTGACGAAAACGTACGTTTTCTACCGATTGCGCCAAATCTGACTTATCGAGTACAACAACGAATAAATCAACAATTTTTTAATTTTTATTTAACTAATTATTTAACTAATTTATAACATCGTAATAATTTATTATGATAAAAAATTGATGTATGTTTACTATTTTTATCTTTTTATCGCACTTTTAACAATTTATTACGATAGTAATAAATGTTAATGTACATATAATAAATATAATAATGATATATTTTTATAAACTAAAACTAAATTTTAGATTTCTGTGATATTAGTTTTCATCTAAATTGAAGTTATTATTGTATTAAGATATTCTAAATGCCATTTTACATGAAAATCAGTTATTGATTATTTAAATGTAAGGGACCGCTTTATATCTATATAATAAAAATTAAAATGCGCATAGTGATCAACCGGGAATAACGGTACAATATAAAATAAAACTTTTTAAATAAAAAAGAAATTGATAGTGGGTAATAGTGAGTAATTCTAATTTTATTTACTAATAATTTCTACTAGTAATCGTGGCAATTGAATTTAAATTAAAATTCAAATCATCATGCTACATTTAATTCATCAATTCCTAAAAAACCTAAAGTATTTAGTATATTTATTATTCAGATTAATATACGTGGTCGATAATATAATATTAATTGATCGATGAGATTGAACAATAATTTGATGTTTTCCACAGAGATCTGTAATCGTTATTTGATTTTTTTACTATCCTAAAATCATCTTCCAATCAATATATATATATATATATATATATATATATATATATAGAATATTTATATTATATACATGTAATATATAATTTACAAATTATTTCAGAATTGAAAAGATTATAAATTCATGCTTATTAAAAAATTTTTTACAAATAAAACAATAATTTTATAATAATAGCTAATGCCAATAAAAAATTAAAAATTTCAAATCAAATTAAATTAAAAGATAAAAGTTTTTTTTATCTAATACTTATTAAGTATTAGAAATGAAATTAAGTTAATAATTAGATTGAAATAATATTAAAAGTTAAATAAAAAATTATAATTTATAATAACATAAAATTAATCATTGAAAGGTAAATTAGAATCTAAATAATAAATAAAAAATTAAAAATTTAAATTTAATTAGAACTTAAATAACAAGCTAAAATAAAATTAAAAATTAAAGAAATTAAAATGAAATAAAATAAAAATTTAAATATAACAAAATTTTAAGCAAGTTATAAATTAAAATTAAATTAATATAAATTTAAAAATTAAAATTAAAATAATTAAACAATTTAAGAATAAAAAGTTAATCATTAAATTGAAAATTGAAAGTTAGAAATGAAATAAAATTAAATGTTAAAAATTAAAATAAGTTAAGAATTAAAATTAGATAAAAATTGAATTCGACGTATCTCTTACAACAATTTGATCTTTAAAAGTGACTCCTAAATCATGATTTTTTCTCTATAATCGTAATGCAACGTAAGATAACAATGATTATATTTAAATGTATTTTATGTGTTCAGGTTACGAAAAAGAGATAATATAATATAAGTTTTCTATTATAATTCAATTTAATTATTGTTAGATTTTTGTTATTAATTTATATTACAATAATATATCTAAAATTTAATATATTCCTACGCATTACAAATACAAATCTATTTTTATCTACAAATCTAATTTTAATCTAATTTTACATTATTTCTTTAATTTTTGTGTTATATTAAAATATTTTAAATGTTATTTATTAATATTAAAAATAATTATAATCATAAATTAAAATCGCGAACCAATCGAAAATTATCACATATATATGATGAAAGAAAATTTCTAATTTTTGCTATATTAAAGCTTATTGAAAGAATTCTTATATTTTTTTAGTATATAATAATTTTTATTCAGTTTTATATAATTTTATGATTTTTTTGTGCTTTATTTGCTTTGTTTTTAATTTATTTTTAACTTTTTCCCTATATTTTAAATTTTATTTATTATATATTTAATTATCTTATGAATTTTTTATCTTCTTGTTAAATTTTGTTATTAAATTATTCATTATTATTATTATTTGAGTTATTTTTTCGCGCGATTTAAGTTTAGAAGGAACCATGTCACTCAACCAATCAGGAAACTGCTAAAATTCACAATTTAGACGAATCAATGCATATGACATTAGTCTATTGTCAAAAATCATAGAGAGAATTACATTACATTGATATAGATATATTGAAATTTGTGGAATTTAGATATTTATTAAATTTGATGGTTTAATTTGTAAATTATTATGTTTTTTTTATATTAATATATTATTGATTATTATTTTATATTAATATATCATTTTTTACAAGTATTATTACATCGAAATTAAATTGATTTTCTGTTACCAATAATCCATACTAAAAATATTCGAAGTCGGATTTGAATTTAATTATTGTTTTATTTTAACATTATTTAATGTAAAATTGTTATATTTGTACAGATTATCGTTTAATTAAATAATGGAGATTAGATAATTAATGGAATGACTTCAAATTTGTAATAGGTTATGCATGATTTTCATGCAAGTATGGTAAGATTTGATTTCCTTTAATAGAAGACAGTAATTATTATAAGTTTCTCTAGCTTTTAAATTTATAAAGTAATTAAGAAATAAAAGTAATTAGACGAAATGTCAATCAATTTTATACACTTTTTATACAATTTTATACAATTCTCGTATATTAAATATGTCTATTTAGCATTCGATTCAAAACTGAGAATATTCCTTATAATAATTCTATCTGTTTACAAAATAGAATGTATCATTTTTATATTTATTTTTATATTACGTTCAAAGTAGAAAAAATTTTGTTTTCGGGTAATCGATGATACATGACTGTACGTCGTTCGATATACTTCGATTTGTTGCCGAATTTCAAGCATATTTTCTTCCTCTTTGTCCAATTCGATAATCGAAATCACAGCGCGAAATGTCATTTTTCCAAAAATCGTGTCTTTGGATGTTTCAGATAACTAATCTATCTTCTAATTAATTTCTTTTTATTATATTCCCTGATTATTTTATTTTTCCTATATATTGTTATTTAATTTATTCAATAATTTTTAATATTTATTACTTATTATTATATATATTATTATATTTATTATTTATTATTGTAATTAATAATTCTTTCAAAAAGAATAATTTATTCAATTTTTTGTTTTAAATTATTACATTCTTAAATTTATTCGTGAAGTAGATATTATCAATTTCTAAAATAAAATTTGAGCTTTGTTATTGGTTTATTTTAATACAATTACATTAAAACATTTTCAAAAAAATTTTATATATTTATTTTAAAAATTTTATTATTTTTTCTATAAGTTATTAATTTAAAAGAGAAAAAAAATTTTAATATGAACAATCATTTCAACAAGCGTTCAACACAATGATTAATCAAATAAGTGGTAACATTTGATTTTTTATATGGAAAATATATACATTTTTATTTTTTTCATCATTATCTTTTACTGTAACAATACATATCTACTTGGTAAGTTAGTAATTCATGATAGATACAGATGAATTATTAAAAATATTATAATAAAATAAAATAATAAAATAAAATAGAAAAGATAAATAAATTACATTTTTATTTCGAATATTTTTAATTATGTTTCGAATATTTATTAGAATTAGTGATTACGCAATTATTTATTAGGCAAAGAGATAATTATCTTTATTAAATATTTTTCATCAACTTAGAGTTTCATTTTTCTTATTTCAATTTTTTTTTAAATAATCATTATATATATATATCTAGTTTTAAATTATGATTTTTCATTTTTTTTTTTTATACAGATTATTTTTGTATTTGATTTGATTATTTTTTATTTCTTTCCACTTTCTTCTACATTCTCCATTGGTCAGCAACGATGGCAATGCATGATTTTTTCTATTTAATGGCGAGTCGTATGCATTTTTGTTCCTTTAATCATTCTCGTGATCGTAGTCAGTCACGAAAGTTCCGAATCGATATGAGTTATTACTTGTATATTGACGTAGATATTTACATGTGTGTAGTGAACACATGATATTTATTATATTATATTTATGAATACAATAATAATATTTTATTGTATTTTATTTATTAATTTATATTATGTTGGTTATGTTAATTAATATTTGAAATATTAAAATATTAAATTGAAATATTATTTAATGATATTAGCCATTTATCGAATTTTATAGAAATATAGAAATTAGAATAAAATTAGAATAAACGAATAAAACCTGAATTGAAAATATTGTCATCAGAATATCTAACGTATAATTCTTTATACGCTTTAGAGGAAAAGAAGATATATATTAATAAATAAAAGAAAAAAAGAAAAAAAAACGAAATAGGAAATTAAAAAAAAATAAAGAAATTGTCCAATTGCATCTTGTCACTATCATTTTTCTTTCACTTTTCTTTATCTTAAACAACAATAATTATTCAGACACTACTATACAAATATTGAACAGATAGGGTAATTCTGTAAAGACAATGTCGTTTTTGAGAGAAAAACTTGATAACTCTTCGCTTTGTACATGTAGAAACAATTCGGCGTAGCTGGAGCCTGAAACTATACTTCCAACCATCTCAACAGCAATCAGCATCATCCTACTTGAGAAGAATCTTACTGCAAACACAGGGCAACAGCATCCTGGGAAACAACGGATTTGTGGCGTAGCTCCTTAAACACATTCAGAAATTTTCTTTGGATTGGGAATATCGCTCAATCACAGAGGGCTGTTCACAGTTATTGGACAATGTACTTCACTGAAGATCTCAAGCTCGTGAGATTAATATGGAGAGGGCTTTAGAGAATACCATCGTTTTGGAACTTTTTGAACTGTCAGAATTTCGAGAATTAGAACTATCAGAACTTTCTGAAACGTTAAATCTTTCGAACTTTTAGAATTTTTTATCTTTCAAGAACTCTTTGAATTTAGAATTTTTTCCCAACATATAATTTCGACCTTAGTGACAACATAAACCTTCATTAACATATGGACTTTGTTTTTGATCATCTTATTAATTGAACTTATTAACAAAAAATTTTGTAATAATTATTTTTATTACTCTATATCACAGTTTCTGGAATTGAAGCTAACAATGTAACATTAATTATAAATATTAATTCAGAATTTAAGAAAAAAAAAATTAAAATTCTTTTTCCCCTATCTCGAAAGTTGATGTAATTAAATATTAATATATATGAACTTTAAATGATTTTTCAAAAATTAAAAATAATAATATTAAAATGATATTTATACGTACATTCAAAATAAAAGTTTCGTGAAAAGAACGGTTTGATTAATTAATATGAAAATAAATCTATTTTTTTAATCGTCTATTTTTACATGTTCTTTTGTTCCTAATAAATGTGATGAATGAAAAATAATTTATTAATCTAACTGTAACAAAGAGGAACTATAAAGTAACAAACTAACATCGATACATCACTATAGGCATAGAATTCAGAATATTCTAATGTATCCATATAATATAAAAAAATTTTTTTTAATATTTTTTATATTTTTTTTATAATATCTCATAATATGTAGACTAATTTTAACAATAGTTTACTTTTTTTGAATAATTAAGATAATAATCATATATATATACGAATAAGCTAGACATATTATAGGTATTTTATTATTATATCGTTAATTTATAGTTTCGAAATTATTTTAGCTTTCAATCTTAGATGATTATCCTAACAAAAAATTCATAAATAAAAAATAATTCTCACCATTTTGAACATTCAAATTATGGCAGCTCTTTTACTAGTAGCATGTGATACCAAGGATGTGACATCAACAAAATATCTGAAAGATAGTTAATCTTTGAAGATTAACTAACTCAAAGAATATCTCTTGATCCTATTCCGTCTCGCGAGGATTCTTTTCAACAGTGAATTATATATATTTCCACCATTTCGTCTAAATTTCAATTTTGATTATTTAATTTCAATACCTCCTTTAATAAATTTTGCTCTTTTCTTTTACTTCGCTTATTTTTATATATTTCCTTTCAAAATTGTTTACTAATATCTTCGAACATCATCTTCACTTCTCTGATCAAAATCTTACATTCATAATACTCTAAATAGTTTGATTTATATTGAATCAATTCTTTTTCTAATTTTTTTCAACGTCCTGAATTATGTTTTTTTTTTAAATCAACAATAAATATATTCTTGTAAAAAAATTATAATTCAAACATTTAAAAATTAAATTAAACAAAATAAAAATATATGCAAGAATATAAAAAAATTATATTTAGTTACAATTAAAAGATACAAATAAAAATATATAGAACGATCAAAAAATTCCAACAAGAAGGATCAAAGAAAGTGAAAAGAAAATATCATTAAAATCCTTTATATAATATTAATTTTATTTATTTAATATTAACATCGCATTAATTAAAAATAATAATGATGAATTAATAATTAATAATAATAATAATGAAAAAGAAAAAATTATTATCAAAAATGTTATTAATAAAATAAGAAAATAAATCATTAAATTTAAAAAAACTAAAAATATTAAATAATAATATCTGTCTAAGTCTAACGTATTGTGAAACAAAAAAACGCTAATAATAATTGATAAAATTTTAAAGATTAATATTTTACAAATATTACAGCGAACATAGCGTACGGTTATCATTGAATATGCAGTGATTATATGTAATTGTTTTCTGAAGACGAGCGGACCGGAATTTCTTTGTTTTTCGAATAAAAATGTTATCGTTATATAAAGAAATTATTAAAAGGTAAATAATTATAATATTATAAATATAAATATTGAATAAAAATATCGAAGGATAATGATTTTATAATATATAAATCGATGAATTGGAGGACCAACTATTCGTCGAGTACGATCATATAATAAAATAAAGAATGAAACAAGTTTATCAAAAGATAAAAAAAAAATAATTCTCTAATAACCGATAAATAAAGTTTTAATATATATATATATATTATATTAATAAAAGAATAAAATGACGAATAAAATAAAAATTTAAAATCTTAGGATTTTCGTTTCTTTTGTTTTATTTTCATATTTTTTCTTTTTCCGTTATATTTCAAGTATTAAGATATCGAAAATTAAAATTAGTCGTATTAACGACGTATTAATCGTATAAAGCATAAATCGAATTTTTATTAAAATAAAAATTTCGTTTTAAATAAAAATTTAAAAAGGAACGAATAAAATTTAAATATGAAATACATTTTTATAACATATAAATGTATTTATAAAGTAAAGAGAATATAATAATGAAAAATGATAAATAAAAAAGAAATATAAAAAAGTCGATTGGTTTATTTCATATATTTGCTTTCCTTTCGTTTCCCTTTGCCTGAAACAATAAAATAATATAGAATGTTGATTCCTATAATATATATAATTAGATATATAGATAGATAATTAGATAGTAGATAGATAATAGTATATGTGAAATTAAAATTTAAAATTTTTCAAAAAATTAAATCTGCGATTTTAAGTACTACGAATTTTATTTGATATAGAATATTTTATTTGATATTATTAAATCTGGTACTATTAGTACTGGATACTATTAAATCTAAATTAGATGTTATGTAAAATATTATGTCATTTTTGAAAGTTTAATCAACACCTATATATTTTTGACATATTTCAATCTAGTTCGGCTGGTCCCTTTTTTTTATCGTGGGGGAAATTCTCATTGGACACTCCCAATCCTACTTGGAGGAGAGAAAAGATATCAAGATCCGGTCTTTTAGTGCCGGAATTTCACCGGCCAAAACCTTCACAATGACCTTCTGTGGCGCCTCCAAGGAGAACTGAGCACTCTTAGCAAATACTTCTAATGTTCCCCGAACATCGCCTATATTATTTAAACACACTACTGGCAAATAGCGTTACCGAATTATGCTTTTCGTATAGCCACATCGGCACCAATACAGAACCGTGCTCTTTTGATCCGAGGTCCTCGCTGACACGACTATGAAGCATCGCGAAACTTAAGCGAGGACTGCATTCGCAAGATGGCGCGATGACTTGATTAATTATTGTTTATTGCATCGAAGCCAGGAAAGGGCCATCATTTCTCCGATTGTACCACCATCGTGAGTTAAAGCGGCGGATCCCTCTTCATCATCTTCTTATGCGACATAAAATTTTCACACTACGCGCCAATTATTTCTCCTCGTCAGCAGGAACGGAATTGATGAAGAAAGATTTGCTTCTATCTGCTTGATTACGATATGGTGCTCTTCCGTGAATGTTATACATGCGAGAAGTATGCCAAGTCATATCGTGGGAAGGGGAAGAAGCTGTGCACCGTGGCATCGCTTCCGATGCGATACAAGAACAGAAGCAACCGATTAGCACATAATCATATGGAAAGAGGATCTCATTCGAGTTCGACATATCCATCAGGATTGGTAGACAGCCCTGATACGCTGAGAGGAACAGTTGCGGACTTCATCATCATTGCTCTTGCTACGCATCTAGCGCTTCGCCAAACTAATAGTCTCCGCTGGCAGATCGTCGCCGCACCAAGTTGTATACATTGGCATAAAAACTCTCCAAGAAATGCGAGGGTAACAGTCTGATCAATATCATCGATGCAACTTGAAAGACCATATGATACAACCTGGTGAATGGTGAGTCGACGCTGTACCTGCCGAAGATTGTCGACTCTTCGACGACTCGCCATCAGATCGACCAACACGGAACATTGTGTAAGATTACGTTCCACATGATCTCCAAGTAGAGGAAGGGAACATTTATCTCAGATTCTACATATTTAAAAATTGCACAATTATTCTTCTTTACCCAAAGATAATACCAAAGATAATAATAAATCCAAAGACTTACAATAACGATTGAAAATGCATTTCAAAGAGGAATGTTTCTATTTGCAACTATCTCAGAAAATCATATGTATCTTTTCTATGTTCGGAAATTCAACGATTTAAATATTCCATGATCTTAAAAATTGCAAAATTACATCTTCTTTATTCGATGATAACAAATCAATCCAGAGGCAAACAATAACGAATGTGAGCTCGATAAAGAGGAATGTTCCTCGATTGCAATCACCATAGAAAATCATTCAAATATTCCACAATATAAAAAATTGCAAATTTATGTCTTCTTTTTCCTAAAACCACAGACGTAGAGAAAGGATTGAGAGCCTGTTGAAAAATGTTAAATAATATTATTCCAAATTAATAGTATAGAGGATTAAATCTCGCTATTAAACAAAACATATTTAAAAGAGAATATTATGATTAAGAATGATTATTAATACTTATAAGTATAAAAATTATTATGAGATAGACTATATATTTATATTTATGCAATTTGTAATAAAAACAATTTAAAATCAAATGAACAAAATTATCTATATTGATATGGATTGAGACTCTATGGAAGAAAAATTATTATGAGATAGAATAAATTTATATAATTTAAAATTTCTAATTATAATGTTTAAAAATCAAATCAATATGAAAATTCGATTTCGCACGAAACAGCATATTTTCGACATGAAAAACGGAATTACGGCGAATTCCAGATCGAAATCGTTAAGATATACGTTATTTAGCACTATTCCGCTTAGAAACGTGAAATTCTGGAAGGAAGTATTGATTTCGATAAGTTATGTACCCTTTTCGCACGAAAATACTAATTTCGGTGTACTGTGAAATGAAACATTGATGAGTGTGTCGTTTTTATACCAATTCTCGAAATTACATGAATTCTGCAGCGGAAGTTCGACTTTGCGCGAAATGGCATCTTTTCGAAATGAGAAATAGAATTACGGCGAATTCCAGATCGAAATCGTTAAGAGATACGTTATTTAGCACTATTCCGCTTAGAAATGTGAAATACTGGAAGGAAGTATTGATTTCGATAGGTTATGTAGCTTTTTCGCACGAAAATCCTAATTTTGGTGTACTGTGAAATGAAACATTGTTAGGTGTGACGTTTTTCTTACGTTACTCGAGTTCGGATGAATTCCACTGTG
>NW_025221144.1:0-393 GCF_014066325.1 Apis laboriosa | reverse complement strand
AAATAAGAAGATTGATCATCTTAATATCAATCTTAATATTGTAATCCAATTCGCGATTCTTACCATTAAATTATGAAAGGAATTTCCATTAAATACAATTTTTCATTAAAAATTAAGAAAATTAATTAACNAATTAATATTTCGTTGTGAAAACATCGTAAACAACAAATAGATTTTTTTATAATTATACAATGTACTCTGATCAACGGACACTGACTAACTGACATTGTTAGAGATTTAATTATCATATAGATATATACATATAATATACATATAATGTACATATAATGTACATATGCGCTTCTGCGAGGGGAAGCAGGCATAGATGTCTTGTCCATAGACTCGGAAAAATCCTGCCCTCAGCAACACGGAACAAATTGGATCTATCTTTTT
>NW_025221143.1:0-263 GCF_014066325.1 Apis laboriosa | reverse complement strand
TACATATCCTGATTACTACTTTGCATATCTTCGTACGTGACCATCACATTATATTCAAATAATAAATTGTTCAATATTAAATTTAACGTTATATGAAAAGAAGGAAAGAAATTCTTAACTTTGTCTTTATCATCATCGAAAGATAGAAATCGCGGGGCAAGAGTTGAGCGACACCATACGCGGACTTGTACTCCTTGTCAGTGGAACGAATTCACGATACTACGCAACGATTGCGTCGTTCTTCTCACATTGTCCAAAGAGTT
>NW_025221142.1:0-210 GCF_014066325.1 Apis laboriosa | reverse complement strand
ATCGAATTGGAAAAGGCTCAGCAGCGCCTTTTGGAGAATGGAAATTTCGTTTTCTCGAATTCAAAACTAATAATTTCAAGTCGGATAGATAATAACTGTGACAATAACAAAAAATCCAACCCCAAAACTCCAGAAAAGAAATAAAATTTGAATCGAATTGGAAAAGGCTCAGCAGCGCCTTTGGAGAATGGAAATTTCGTTTTCTCGAAT
>NW_025221141.1:0-224 GCF_014066325.1 Apis laboriosa | reverse complement strand
ATTTCTTCTGAATTTGATTTAATTTTCGATAGGTGAATCTTGATGTGTTAGTTGTTTTTCAGTTACGTTATTATGTATTAGGATATGTCATTGACAGCTTAGGTAAATTTCCATCAATGATTATCTTAGGCTTGTCATTTAGAATAGCAGAGACTTGAACCTGATTCCAACGTAATTTATTCGTCTAAAAAGTAAATATAAGTAAAAATTGTTAAATTGATAGA
>NW_025221140.1:0-239 GCF_014066325.1 Apis laboriosa | reverse complement strand
AAAAAAAAAAAAATACAACGACACCTTTAACTTTTACGCGCATAGCACACATCGTAGATTTTACTACAATTCACAAAATATTCAAACGTAAATAATTTGCTAAACAAACAACGACACTTATAATCGTTCCACTTATAATATAAGATAAATAAATGAAACTTCACGTTATAAAATCGAGAAAAGAAATTACGCTCGAAATATCATTTTTCAAAAATCCTCTCTAGATCCCGTCTAATGAA
>NW_025221139.1:0-1562 GCF_014066325.1 Apis laboriosa | reverse complement strand
CAAACCAACCATTGTTTCAAATAACATACAGCCAGATAACGTCGTTTTAATGATTATTTTTCAACTTTGACTTATTCGAATACAATGTTATTAAATTTCTTTTAATTAAAATTACGCTTTTATAAAAAAAAATAGCGTGAAAAAGTCGATATTTAATTACAAAAATTATTTTTTATGATACTGATACATTTATTTCTGACATTTGTATCAATTTTCAATTATATCGATTTTATAGATAAAATTTCATAGTGAATTGAATAATTTGCATTTTTATATTACTATATTACTTAGCATCTTTTAATTTATTTATTTGAAAATATTGTTTATGCATGACTTTTTCTTTACTTTTAAAAACAGAATATAGTTCAAAAGATCATACCAGGCAGATATCATCAACTGCGTTGTTTTTAAAATTCTTAAAAAAATAAATGACGAGTAAAATACGATACGTTATCATGGAAATTTTTATAAGAAAAAAAATAAAAACCAACAATAAAACACAAATTACTCAATTACTTGTGAAATTGTGATATGGTTGAAAATGAATACGCGTGTCAAGAACAAATGTATTATTAAATAATTTTTTCTTCTAAATAATCCTATGATTCTCAGTATTTTTTAAATAACTTCAAAACTGTATATGTCGAAAAAAAAATTGTAATTGTTAAAACAAATGTTTGATTATAATGTATTAAATGCAATTGATAAAAATATTAAAAAAAAATAATTCTTTGAAATGATCTTTGAAATATTTTCATAAAAATCAATATTTTTTTATCCATTTACTTTTTAAATCTGAAAAGATATTACATTATGATATCAAACATAATGTAACGATTTTAAATAGTAAATAATAATAATAATAAATATCTCGTTCCTATTTTCCCAAATTGTCTCTTATTTTTTCATTCATCTCATCCATTCCCATTCAAATGTCGTATTTCTGTCATCAGCGGATTAAAAATGTCGACGAGAACACGAAAACGAACATTTACATTGCCAAATTCATTCCTTCAAACAAAGATATATATATATGAAGAATTAGCCTGTGTAGATAGATCATTTAGTTTCTAATAGAAATTCTGAAATAATGAATTATTTCAAGTATATACTTGACTCGAATAAAATAATTTGACATAAATATTGAACTGAATTAATTAATTAACTACGAAAATATTTTACAATTTAACCGCAGTTCTCTTTCAAAAGAATTCGACGTAATTTCAATCAATCTGTTTAACAGTTTTTATCTTCCAATAATACATGTCCCCAATTTACATGCATTACATGTATTATTTTCAATATGCATTTCAAATGCAGTTAATCATTTTTACATAATAGAATTGGAGAGTATCCGAGATTTTATTTGATCAGATAAAAAATGAAAACGAACAATTATTTACCCGTTCAAACAAACCAACCATTGTTTCAAATAACATACAAGCCAGATAACGTCGTTTTAATGATTATTTTTCAACTTCGACTTATTCGAATAATCTGATTCCGGAAACAATATAAAAATGTATTTTCCCTTTTTTTTTTTTTTTTTTTTTTTTTTTTTT
>NW_025221138.1:0-259 GCF_014066325.1 Apis laboriosa | reverse complement strand
TTAGGATTCTTGAGCGGAAGAGCTACAAAACGTATGGAAATCAATATTTCTTTTCAGAATTTGAAGTTTCTATACGAGAATGTGCCAGATAACGTATTGCAGAAAGTTTTCGATTTAGAATTCGCGTAATTCTGTTCTTCATGACGAAATGATGAAATTTCCTGCTGAAATTTCCTGCAAAATCGAATATTCACAGCGAAGTTCATCGAAACTCGAATATCAGAAAAAAAACGTCAAGCTCAACGATATTTCAATTCAC
>NW_025221137.1:0-260 GCF_014066325.1 Apis laboriosa | reverse complement strand
ATTTGCTCGATTTAGTGCTGGATAACGAATAGTCAAACGTTTTCGATATAGAAATCGCCGTAATACCGAATTTCGTGTCGAAAAGATGCAATTATGAACGAAATAGAATTTTCCCAGACGAATTCATCGAAGCTCGAATATCATAGTGAAAACGTCACTCTCAGATATATCTCGAAGCGGACTTCGCTAAAACTACGATTTTTTTACCGAACATCAAAAATAACATGTCTATATGCCTTTTTCTTTCCGAAATTTGTCGT
>NW_025221136.1:0-1578 GCF_014066325.1 Apis laboriosa | reverse complement strand
AGTGACGTTTCTATCCCGAAATTGGCGTTTCAATGATTTCTTCAGTGAAAATTGCGTTTTGAACGAAATTGCAACTTTTCGACACGAAAATCGCAATTACGGAGATTTCTAAAACGAAATCAATGAGAAATACCTTATCCACCTGTGTTTATCTCAGATACGTGGAATTCTGAAACGAAAATTTGATTTCGACAATAGAAGTGGGTTTTCGGAAAGAAATTCCTAGTTTCGGCGAATTCTGCATTAACATATCGCTGTGAGTGACGTTTCTATCCCGAAATTGGCGTTTCGATGATTTCTTCAGTGAAAATTGCGTTTTGAACGAAATTGCAACTTTTCGACACGAAAATCGCAATTACGGAGATTTCTAAAACGAAATCGATGAGAAATACCTTATCCACCTGTGTTTACCTCAGATACGTGGAATTCTGAAACGAAAATTTGATTTCGACAATAGATGTGGGTTTTCGGAAAGAAATTCCTAGTTTCGGCGAATTCTGCTTTGACATATCGCTGAGAGTGACGTTTCTATCCCGAAATTGGCGTTTCGATGAATTCTTCAGTGAAAATTGCGTTTTGAACGAAATTGCAACTTTTCGACACGAAAATCGCAATTACGGAGATTTCTAAAACGAAATCGATGAGAAATACCTTATCCACCTGTGTTTATCTCAGATACGTGGAATTCTGAAACGAAAATTTGATTTCGACAATAGAAGTCGGTTTTCGGAAAGAAAATCCTAGTTTCGGCGAATTCTGCATTGACATATCGCTGAGAGTGACGTTTCTATCCCGAAATTGGCGTTTCGATGATTTCTTCAGTGAAAATTGCGTTTTGAACGAAATTGCAACTTTTCGACACGAAAATCGCAATTACGGAGATTTCTAAAACGAAATCGATGAGAAATACCTTATCCACCTGTGTTTATCTCAGATACGTGGAATTCTGAAACGAAAATTTGATTTCGACAATAAAAGTAGGTTTTCGGAAAGAAAATCCTAGTTTCGGCGAATTCTGCATTGACATATCGCTGAGAGTGATGTTTCTATCCCGAAATTGGCGTTTCGATGATTTCTTCAGTGAAAATTGCGTTTTGAACGAAATTGCAACTTTTCGACACGAAAATCGCAATTACGGAGATTTCTAAAACGAAATCGATGAGAAATAACTTATCCACCTGTGTTTATCTCAGATACGTGGAATTCTGAAACGAAAATTTGATTTCGACAATAGAAGTGGGTTTTCGGAAAGAAATTCCTAGTTTTGGCGAATTCTGCATTAACATATCGTTTAGAGGGACGTTTCTATCCCGAAAGTGGCGTTTCGATGAATTCTTCAGTGAAAATTGCATTTTGAACGAAATTGCAACTTTTCGACACGAAAAGCAGAATTACGCGAATTCTAAATAGAAAACGTTCAGAAATAAGTTATCTAGCACAATCCCGCTTAGAAACATGAAGTTCTGAAAAGAAATATTGATTTCCATATGTTTCGTAGCTCTTCCGCACATGAATCCTAATTTCCGCGTCTGTGAACTGAAATATCATTGAGCTTGACGTTTCTATTCTGATATTCGA
>NW_025221135.1:0-227 GCF_014066325.1 Apis laboriosa | reverse complement strand
GTAATCGACGTTTTTCGAGGCCATGCGTTCTTGACGAGGGTGATTCGATTCGGTTCGACAGGTTTTCGGGATTAATGAAAAAAAGGACCGCTCCTTTTGAAGGATCTTGAACGAAGGGAAATATAATAAGTACTCTTCGAAGAATATTCCTCCAACCTAACCTAACCTAACCTAACCTAATCTAACCTAATCTAACCTAACCTGACCTAACCTGACCTAACCTAACC
>NW_025221134.1:0-822 GCF_014066325.1 Apis laboriosa | reverse complement strand
ATATAATTAATCAAACGTTATTAAACGATATATATCAACAAGTGAGATTGAAATTATTTCAAAACTACCACGATTTATTAATTTTCAACTTCTCCTCCCTTTTTATACACGTGTTGATACCAATTCTAAATTACAAATATCGAAAGAAAGAGGGGGGGGATCGGGGATTAAATCGTCGGCCCGATTATCCGCGGAACAACGAAGGCAGCCACAGACGGAAATACCTCGTCGAGAAGGAGACGGCGTCGGTTCATCGAGACAAAGAGGGACGTTGAATTCGGAGGTTTGCCCGGAGGGGGCTGAAATCGGCTTTAGAGACGGCGCGTGTAGTGTTTGCACGGGTTACCGACTGCATCCCTCTGCACACAATTTTGCCCCTATCGAGAGAGAGAGAGAGAGAGAGGCCAAGGGTTGCACAGCAGAGATGGAAGATGCGGAACGTTTACGTGCGTGCGTTTATATGCGAGTGGATGAGCGAGTAAAAGATAATAATAAGAGAGATGAACACGGACGAACAAAGATGCAGAGAGAAAGAGAGAGAGAAAGAGAATCCGATCGAAGCTGTACACCGCGAGGAATATTCGATACGAATATCGGGAAAAAGGTAACGCTCTGGAAAATAAGTTTTTGTGAATTTTTTTTTTTTTTTTATGGTATACGATATACAGGAAAGAGTGGAGGGGATGAGTTTTGGGGTGGTTCGAAGAAGAGCGAAAGGGGATTTTTCTAGTTATCCAGTTTTTACATTAGGGGGTCGAAATTTCTGAAAACTGATGGATGGGATTTTATAGTCGAGGGAATAACGCGTTTTCCACGAAATAA
>NW_025221133.1:0-917 GCF_014066325.1 Apis laboriosa | reverse complement strand
AAAATATTGCTTATTATAAAGGAAAATCATCCACATCTCCAAAGCCATTGCTTGGAAAATTTATATTTCCACCAATTATACACATGAAATGCAAAGATCCTTTCGTATATGCGGATATTGTTAAGAAATAAAAATATTGCTTATTACGAAGGAAAATCATCCGAGCCTCCAAAGTCATTGCTTGAAAAATTTATATTTCCACCAATCGTTATATACATAAAATGCAAGGATCCTTTCGCATATGCGGATATTGTTAAGAAATAAAAATATTGCTTATTACGAAGGAAAATCATCCACGTCTCCAAAACCTATTGCTTCGAATATTTACGTTTCCACCAATTGTTATATAAAATATTGTTACGAAGGAAAATCATCCAAGCCTTCAAAGCCATTGTTTGGAAAATTTACATTTCCACGAATCGTTATACACGTGAAATGTAAGGATCCTTTCGAGCATATATGCGAATATTGCTTATTACGAAGGAAAATCATCCGAGCCTCCAAAGTTAATTGGAAAATTTATATTTCCACGAATCATTATATACGTAAAATGCAAGGATTTTTTCGCATATGCGGATTGTTACGAAATAAAAATATTGCTTATTACGAAGGAAAATCATCCACATCTCCAAAGCCATTGCTTGGAAAATTTATATTTCCACCAATCGTTATACACATGAAATGCAAAGATCCTTTCGCATATGCGGATATTGTTACGAAATAAAAATATTACTTATTACGAAGGAAAATCATCCACGTCTCCAAAACCATTGCTTCGAATATTTACGTTTCTAATTGTTATACACGTATTGTTACGAAGGAAAATCATCCAAGCCTTCGAAGTCATTGCTTGGAAAATTTACATTTCCACCAATCGTTATATACGTAAAATGCAAGGATCCTTTCGCATATGCGGA
>NW_025221132.1:0-652 GCF_014066325.1 Apis laboriosa | reverse complement strand
CAGTTAAAAAAGAAACAAATTAATCATTAGCCAATTTTATATTTTTTCTTTTTTAACATAATTAAGTTGAAACTAAAAATAATATAGAGAAAAAAAATTAACATAACAATAAACGATATTTTTTTTTTCGAATGTATATAAATACAAAGATAAAAATATAAAGACAAAGATAAAAAATATAAAAAATTTGCAAATTATTTAATTAATTTCTTAACTTTTTTTAATATTTCGGCTTGTTTTTATTTTTGAATGAGATAAAAAAAAATACGCAGAGCAACGAGCTTGATATAATGGCATGAAGTGATTGACCAAGCAACAATGTTATTCTTTAAAAAAGAATCGAATGACATGTCATCTCATTCTATCACTAAACAATTCGAAATGAATGTAAAAATTTATGATTTGCTTTCACAGATCTCTTATTCGTCTTCAGATTTTTCATTTCATTTTTTAAACAAAGAAGTTTTATATATATATATCTTCTTTAATCTGATTGATTATAATTATCATCATTTAATAATAATGTACTGAGAAATATCTGAAATATATTCATATCTATTTACATATATATTATGTCATATCTATGTATTTAGTAGTACGATACCTATATAGTAATGTATAAGGAAAATTCGATGTACAAGTGATTTTGTAT
>NW_025221131.1:0-414 GCF_014066325.1 Apis laboriosa | reverse complement strand
GAGGATCTCGTAAATTTCCCATCTGGTGAGGGCTCGCGCCACACCTATCCGGGCATACAAAATAGCGGATGAGCGGATGAGAGATGGGGCGATTAACGGGGTCGAGGGTGAAGAGAGAACGAGAGTAAAACGAAGATTCGTGTTAAGATTAAGATTGAAGTTGAATCATAAGAATTCGAAACTCACGGAACTTGGGGAAAAAAATGGAGGAGCGATGAGGAGGGATGAACCTCGACGCGACGAATCGAAAATTCACGAAGCTCGTGTTAAGATTCTGATTTTGAACGCGAAATTTAAACAAGCTGTTAAATAAGTTGAATCGTGAGAATTCGAAACTCGCCAGACTTGGGAGAAAAAAAAAATAGCGATGGGTGAAGAATTCGAGAAAGGAACGAATTAAGGGGTTGTTAAGAG
>NW_025221130.1:0-254 GCF_014066325.1 Apis laboriosa | reverse complement strand
ATGCCGGCCCATCATCCAGATCCAGTCATCACGGGCATCGCGATTTTTTATTAGTGTTGCGTTTGATTAATAACGGGTTAAATTAGAGTTGCGTTTTAATTTACGCGTTTGCATTAGTGTTGCGTAAAATCTGAATCGCGTTTTTATTAGCGTTGCGAATTTTAAGATATCGCGATTTTTTTTTCATGTAAATTGTTATAGTTTCTTATTATAATCATTTGTGATTAAATTCTTTACATTTTATTGATAATAGT
>NW_025221129.1:290-420 GCF_014066325.1 Apis laboriosa | reverse complement strand
GTTATTACACTTGATCATACATAACCTCAACCATTTTAAAGTTACTCGTGATTTTTCACAATTTAATTGCATTTCTGTTTCCAAATATGTTTCATATAACATAAATACATTACCATTCATATTTATATAA
>NW_025221129.1:0-182 GCF_014066325.1 Apis laboriosa | reverse complement strand
TTGAGCCTTAAAAAATATACTTTGAATTTAATATGATAATTTTATTGGCCAATAATTAATCACTTAAACTTTGTTAACTTTGTATAAATTCTTTAAATAATATTTATTCGTAGTTATTATACTTGATCATACATAACCTCAACCATTTTAAAGTTACTCGTGATTTTTCACAGTTTAATTGC
>NW_025221128.1:0-231 GCF_014066325.1 Apis laboriosa | reverse complement strand
TTTTTGTCATTTTTTTGGACAAATAAAATATTATATTTCTTTAAAATTTTTATCAAATTTCTATCAAATTTTCGAATTGCAATTAAAAATATGTAGATTTCAATAATTCTAAGTTATCCATATGTAATGCAAATAATTTTTTTTTGTTTGAATAATTAAAATGTAAAAGTATCTTTGAATTGATGACAATTTAAATTTTTTCAAATTAAAATTTAGATATTTAAAATTAGG
>NW_025221127.1:0-603 GCF_014066325.1 Apis laboriosa | reverse complement strand
ACGCGTTTATTCGACCGCCAGCGGCGTGTCGTCCGCAATCACCAGCGGCGTATTGCTTTGCCCGACCACTGACGCATTGTTTCCAAGCGCCAGCGGCGTATTGCTTTGCAACAGCCAGCGGCGTATTGCTTTGCAGCCGCCAGCGGCGNGCCAGCGGCGTATTGCTTACCGGCGCCGATGGCCCTTTATTACGTCGCCGCGGCACGATGGCGTCGATCACACGGCCACCGCTCGCCCCTCTCGATCGTGTCCTAAGGTCCAGCGGCGTATTGCTTTCTTGCCTTGGTGAAAGTGGCATAAGATTCATTCAAGTTGTACAATAATAAATAAATTAAAAAAAATAAAAATGTTTTTGACACCTTAGGAGTATATTGCATGTATTGCCAAGATTGAGGCGGCGTTGTTGAGCGAGCAAGAGTGCCCATGGGACACTCCGCCAAAGCACCAACGGCGACTTATGTTTGATCGAAGATGTCGTGATCGGTTGCATAATACATCTTTTTCGCTGCAGCGGCGTTAATGGTTCTGCGCGGGCGGAGCGCTACCGCTACTAAGAATAGCGAGGCATTTGATTACCAAGAGTCATAGTTACTCCCGCCGTTT
>NW_025221126.1:0-267 GCF_014066325.1 Apis laboriosa | reverse complement strand
AGCAAGATGAAATAATAAAATCAAAAAATATTTTTTTCAATAATAATACATGTTAAAAATTATTAAAATATTATAAAATATTTTAAAACAATATGATCATATTTAGCAAGATGAAATAATAAAATCAAAAAATATAACAATTCTTTGATTTCCACTTTATCATTATGAATTAAGTTGATCAAAATGATATGAATCCAAATAAAAAATTATATCGTGATAAACAATATTAAAATATGCCGAAATGAAAAATTTATTTTATAAAGAATC
>NW_025221125.1:0-574 GCF_014066325.1 Apis laboriosa | reverse complement strand
TTCATTTTTCATTACATTTTCTATTGTTGAACCGTTGACATAACTGGCGCTAAAATGATGCCAAGAATTATTAATGAAGAAGAAAAGGGAGGAAAAAATTTGACGTTATGATTTGAATTTGGTTATTTTTTTTTTCTTGCACAATTTTTTGAAAACTAAACATTTTGGCCAATAATCTGAAAAACGAATCGAAATAAAATTATGTAAAATTGTATCGGAATACATATAATAAAAGGAGCCATTGTGAAAAGAAAATGGATCAAATCGATCCATAATAGATATTAAAATGGACTTTTACCAAATAAAGAAATATAATTTGTTTTTTATTTCATTATAAAGATAACACCCTATTTGAATAATTCCATATAATTACTATATATTTTCTTCGTAATATATCATGACAGATAATCACTTGTAAAAATTGTTAAATTTAAAAAATGCATTAAATTGTCGTTTGAAATTATATTTATCATTTAAAATTATCGATACGGTTAAATACTTTTACGTAACCAAATGATTAAATGAATTTTGCATAATGGATAACGCTTACACTTGTATTATACTTGCAATATAA
>NW_025221124.1:0-862 GCF_014066325.1 Apis laboriosa | reverse complement strand
CCAATTTGTTTGAATAATTGTTTCGTATAATTTACTTTCTCTCTCTCTCTCTCTCTCTCTGATCTTATTTCTCGAATCACCAACGCACGCTTTCTTCAACGTGGAGGGAAATCTTATAATTCGAATTCCAATCTAAAATCTTGGAACGCGATAGCCTATCAATTCTATCCACTGAAGCAGGAGCGTGTTTCCACCAAGGAGAGGAGAGGAGAGGAGAGAGAGAGAGAGAAAAAAGGAAGAACAAAGGAGGCGGCCCGTTAACGAGATTCGCGGGGAGATGAGTGGAGAACTGGGGAGGGGAGGGGGAGCAAGGCGACGCGTGTATCGGGTGTAATCGGTTTCCTCGGGGAATCCCACCCTCTCCGTGGGTGCCGGCGAACCGGAGGGATAATTTGCGGCGTCTCGACGCGGCTGCGTGGTCCAATCCGCGATACCAGCCAATCGGCTCACGGCTGCGCGGACTCGAGCACGTAGAACAAAAGGATCTCCGCCGATAGAGAGGAGAGGCGGCCGTGATCGCCATGCAGGGACCGGCAAAAACCGTGCTGCCATCGATTACCTCCCCTTTACGAGGCCCGATAAAACAAACTCTTTGAGGAAGATCTTCGACTCTCAGTCTCGCCTTTCCCTTTAATTTTTTCCTTCGTCCCGGCTTAAAAAGATTTCAATGATTATGACAACGAAATCTTTCGAACGGAAGATGAAAGTTTCCTTTATATTATAACAAATTGAATTCGATTAATTGAGATGATATTTCTATCTTTCGTTGGATAAAAAAGAGGGAAGGCCTATCCTTTTTTTCCGCCGTCGCGTTTTCCTTTATTTTTTTCCTTCGTCCCGGCTTAAAAAGATTTCAACGATT
>NW_025221123.1:0-482 GCF_014066325.1 Apis laboriosa | reverse complement strand
AAAAAAATAATTCCTGTATAACTAATTTCCACTTAAAGAATCTACAAAACAAGGAACCGCGTAATAATTATTCGTCTCACAGAAACATAAAAAAAAAGAAAGAAAAAAACAAATAAATAAATAATTTTTGTTACGATGATATTATTTATAAGAATATATATATATATACATTCATAGGAGGATATTGCACTTTGAATTGTTATCTGATCTGATCTTATTTACGAGNTTTATTATGTTACAATTTGGTTTTAACACTAAGATGATATTATATATTTTCTTTTAACTATTTTATGCTACTTCAGAATTATAAATACAGCCTTAAAAGTTAAAAAACATATTATACTATTCTGTAACCTCGTACCAAATATCAGACTTTGAAAAAAATAATTCCTGTATAACTAATTTCCATTTAAAGAATCTACAAAATAAGGAACCGCGTAATAATTATTCTTCTCACAGAAACATAAAAAAAAAGAAAGAAA
>NW_025221122.1:0-1733 GCF_014066325.1 Apis laboriosa | reverse complement strand
TTTTTTTCTTTTTTTTTTTTCTTTTTTAGAATCGATGAGAGCGTGTTTCTCTTATAAATAGGTAGAAATCGATTCCTCGTTTGTTTTTAATTAACCTGCGTATCTTTATCGAATCTCAAAAAGTTTACTCGACAATTTCTTTTCTTTACAAATTAAAAGAAATGAACCTGTTATCGTATCCACAGTAATTCTCGTTCGACGAACATCATTGTGAATTCTGATTAAGGGGTCTGGAGCCGAACCAGCACAACAGCTTGCGGTGCTGCATATGCAAGGGTCGGTTAAGACCCGGCACGGCTTTAACACCACTCCAAACTATCGATCTACCCAAGTATAACTAAACTATCAGCGTTTCTAATAAAATAAATTGGCGATAGAAGCTGTAGGTCAGCTACTTTCCTACTATTCCAGATGTTCCATTTTCCGTCACAGGTTCACGCAAAGATAATTTTCTGTGAAACCTTTGAACGTACACTACTGTGCTCATCCCCATAGGCTTTGTGAAAAATTTTTATCCATGGGAAATGTGCATTATTCTTATTACTATTATTATGTGAAAAAATATAAATATATACATGAATCAGAAAAAATGCAAAAGTTGTTAATTTTCATTACTACTACATGTATCTTAATAATGTATTTTTTATTATCTTATAAATTGAAAGAGAAAAGCAAAAATACTTGACAAGTCCATTTTTTAATCGATTTTCTATCCTTTCATATTTCAAAGTTGAAATATAATTATTATACCAATATTATTTGTTTATTATTAATGTTCAAATTGTCTTCCTTCTTCAAAAATTCAATTGACTTATCAAGCTTTTCAAGATACAGTTGATCATCACAGTTTTATACTACAAATAATCAAATTATGGTTAATAAATATTTTATTCTACCAAGCTCAAAAATAAAACAATAACATCTATACAATCAACTGTATAATACTCAATCTCCTCATACAATTTCAAATTACACCTGGGTCTTGACACGTACATTATCCTTTCCCATATTCCAAATTTCTTTTCCAAATAATTTACTTTATCCCAAGTTAATTGTCATATATGAACTTTGTATAGGAGACGCAGGTATATCGAACGAATCTAAAGAAAAAGCATCAAATAAATCCATACAAAGAAAAAAAAAAAGAGAAAGAAACAAGCGAAGTGGTGTCAAAGATTGAAAACCGCAAAGAGCCATCAGAGAATGAACGTTCGCGACGGAAGGCGGAAGGCGACGCAGCCGAGGCTCCTAAGCTTTTAGGATAAGGGCGAGGAAGAGGAGGCGAACGGTAATACCGACGGAGTAAAAAGAGAGTTTTTTCTCTTCCCTCGGCCGGGCTTATCTCCCTACTAAATCCAACCAATTTTAATACGCGTTTCTCGCCAATTTCCTTGCTACACCACCGACTTAGCACCCCTTCCGAGTTCGAATAGCCCCGAGCTGTGTCTGTCCCCCTTCTCCTTTCCTTCCTTCCTTCCTTCCTTCCTTCCTTCCTTTCTTTCTTTCCTTCTTTCTTCAGAAGTGTTCCCTCCCCCTTCTTTAAATAAAGTTTATTTTTACGGTCCTATTTAAAGCAATTTCTGATTTCCCTTAATTCATTACACCGCCGTTCCGTATAGCCCTCTTAATGCGCCACCATCGCTGCCATTTCTCATTTAACCCTCGCCACTAACGCTTGTGCCCGATATCATTCAGTGAGATTTTCTTTCGGATTTGATTTTTTTTTTTTTTTC
>NW_025221121.1:0-1294 GCF_014066325.1 Apis laboriosa | reverse complement strand
ATTTAAATTTCTTATCATTTATTCATCTTTCATTGATTAATATTCACATTATTTGTACCAATATTTATATTAAATTATATAATAATAGTAGTGATAAAGATATATATATATATATATATCGATGTATATAAAAACCGATAATATAATATATTTAATTTAATTAATCAAATTCGTTAGATCGCAATTTAATAAATTATACTTATTTTCACATTTTTTATCTTTTATTCCTTAAATTCCTTAAATTTTTCCTTGACTTCTTTTTATCGTTATAACATTACCATATACATATATATGATATGTTATTATCTAAGACAATGCATTTTCGGAATGATAATAATTTTCAATTTCAAAAACATATATAAGATTTTTGATAATAATAAATAATAGTTAGACTTTGAATTTTACAATATTTGAATTTTACAATTAGATAAATTATTAATTTCAATAATTCGAAATCATACTCATTTTACGGTGCATGCTCGATTCAAGTTTTGATTCTGTCATATACGAAGCTAAGAGAGATGTACGTAAACAATGATATAGCTTTCAAAGTTTCGTGCACCGAGAACCGAATTGCTGACCCGAAGGCGTCGCTGTGGAATTTCAATTAGTCCCCTGTCTCTTCTTCCATGAGCAATCGTGTTATTATTTTTTGCTCTCATTGATCCATCCTTAACCTCCATATTCATTCATTGCTCTTTTCCACCCACTTGCAAAGTTTCAATTCTATCTTCTCATCTACATTAACTACCATCTTAATTTGAACATCATTTAATTTGTCTTTAGTGAATTAAAAATATTCATCTTTTGTCCTAAATTTATTTCATTTTTCTATATATATAGGAAAGTGTGTTGCGACAATAACAACACACTTTTGAGAAAAATAATTTAAGTAAAAACCTTTTTTATTAATTTTTAACATGTTGCCATTATATAAAATGTAAGGGAAAAAATTTTAGGAAATATAGATACGTGTAATATCTTAAAAATATCCATAATTTGCCGAAATTATTTATCTTATTTGTTTATGATATTGAACATAAAACAATTATTTTTAATCCATATTCCTATAATTTTAAAATAAATAATACGTACAAAAAATTGAATATAATTGAAATTTTTTTTTTATTTCTCGCCATTGCAGATAACATTGCGGTTATTTTTTCTATCTATCCTGCTATTATATAATAATTTAATAATAATTTTTTCTATTGTTAGTTCAAATTTCATGTTTGTATAATTTATAATTCGATTTTTTATAACAAAAAAATCTTATAGACAAACAACTAATTTT
>NW_025221120.1:0-584 GCF_014066325.1 Apis laboriosa | reverse complement strand
TAGTGGGTCCATTGGCATTCCGTGATCGTTGCAAATTTTACGATAAATAGGACTGTAATGAAAACCAGTTAATAATTATTCTTATATGTCTCTTCTTGGAGAATGAAATTTCCAAGTAGCAACTATTAAAAACCGACAAACAAGGATTCTGTTTTCCACGGGGAAAGAAAAATTCACGGGGAAAGAAAGATTCACAAGTGGAATAAAAAGTGGGATGGATGGAAAAACAAAGGGAGGGATTAATCGTCGGGAGTCCTGGGTCCATTGGCATTCCGTGATCGTTGGAAATTTTACGATAAATAGGACTCTAATGAAAACCAGTTAATAATTATTCTTATATGTCTCTTCTTAGAGAATGAAATTTCCAACTAGCAAAAATTAAAAACCGACAAGCAAGGATTTTGTTTTCCACGGGGAAAGAAAGATTCACGAGTGGAATAAAAAGTGGGATGGATGGAAAAACAAAGGGGGGGTTTAATCGTCGGGGGTAGTGGGTCCATTGGCATNGTCCATTGGCATTCCGTGATCGTTGCAAATTTTACGATAAATAGGGCTCTAATGAAAACCAGTTAATAATTATTCCT
>NW_025221119.1:0-203 GCF_014066325.1 Apis laboriosa | reverse complement strand
AAAGAATCTTCAACAATTCAAAGTATTTATCTTGTTATCTTATCTTTCATTCTCCACTCTTATTACCTATTCTCAATATTTCCAAATAAACACGCACATCACTTACGAAGAACTAAATTTCAATCATTGAAAAATAAAACTATATAAAACTATAAGAAAACTATATAAATATCAAGCATAGTTCTACCAAAATCTATCAAGAA
>NW_025221118.1:0-244 GCF_014066325.1 Apis laboriosa | reverse complement strand
CTTAGAATATATCTATGAATAATTGGAAAACAAAAGTAGATTACGTAATCGAAACTAAAATTTATATATGAATGACAAAATTTTTTAATTACCAAAATTGTGGAATGATAGAAATTTATTATTATTATTATNAAAGGAAAATAAAAATATCTTAGAATATATCTATGAATAATTGGAAAACGAAAGTAGATTACGCGATCGAAACTAAAATTTATATGTGAATGACAAAATTTTTTAATTACCA
>NW_025221117.1:0-1823 GCF_014066325.1 Apis laboriosa | reverse complement strand
ATTAAATTTGAAGATTAGATTAAATTAGTAATTTTATTAACCCTATTTATTGTGAGTATGAAACATTCATAGGATAAACTTAAATCATGAATTATATTATATTTATATCTTTATATTATTTGTTATATTTAAACATTTATATCATTTATATCATGAATTTTTAAAGTTAAACTTATATTTTTTGATTCTACTTGTTAAAAATACTGATAGATAAATAAATAAAATAAATAAAATAAATAAAAAAATAAATAAAAAATTAATGCTCCTATAAATTAAACTTCAACTATTATTATATTTATGTAGAATAAAATATATTTTATTTAAAATATATCTATATTTTATTTTATAAAGTAAATTCAAGTAAGATGGTCTTTTTAAAATCATCAAACTAGTGCAACAAAAATTTAACTGATATACAAAAAAATATATTTGCAAACGTAAATATATATAAATTTATAATATTAATTAAAAAATAAGAAAAAAAATAATCAAAAATTTAAAAAAAAATATAATTGAATGTATTAAGATTATCTTACATAGAATGTATGTAAGTGAGATGATATCTCGTTTTAGGGTATAATGACTCAAATAGAAAATATATTTAATATAATTATAAGTTTAATAAAACGAAAAAAATTTTTTTTTGCATAAAATATTTCCACATTATTTATATATAAATATTTTAAAAATTCTAAATATTTTTCATAAAATCAAACTTTTTTACACTCTTTTTACAAATCAAACATTGAATTCAATCATCTTATTTTGTAGTGTTCTCTACATCCCATGCATTTAATATTTATTATGTTTTTCTTCAGGAATATCATTATTTTTTTATATTGAAAAATCTGAAAATTTCACCAAAAGATATATTAACTATTTTCCATTTGTTTAATTTTTTAAAACGTTTTATTACTTTTTTTGTTTGAAATTTTTTTAATTGCAGATAGAATTTCTTTTGATACTTGTTTTTTTATTAATGTTTTCAGGAAGTATTAAAATGATAGAATCTATTTTCTGATTTGTTGAATTGAATTTATTGAGATACTGGATATTGAATTAATCTGATTTAATAACATATCTATTATCTCTGTTATAGAAATTTTTATATTAAGTTCGAATTTCATAACTTTATTAACATTTTGTTATAATCGTTCAATCAAGTGTTATTGTTCTAATTATTATTTTGGTCATTATTTTTTTTTTTTTTATTTAAGAAAACGTAATATGCATGAATGATGCATTTAGATTAAATTAAATAAATATTTTTATGATGGATATAAAAAACCGAAAAAAATCATTTAAAAACGTGTGATAATTTATTTGTTTTTTTCAATAATGGCGTAATAATATTTCATCATACAAATATAAACATAATTTCTGAATATTATATTAATACAATATATTCTGAAAAAATTATTACTTTTTACTAAAATGTTAGTAAATTATAATTTAAAATATATATAAAAATTTTTGAAAGTATTATAATAATAATAATATAGTATATAAAATATAATAATTTTTGTATTATATGTAAAATAATTTTAATATGTAATATAATATAAAATATATAATATAAAATAATTTTATATTATATGTTATTTTTGATTTTTATTTGATTTTATTTGACAATTAAATTAATTTTTAAATAAACAAAACCAATATTTTGTATGCAATACATAATATATTATCAAAAATAATTGAAAATCAAAATAAATCGATTGTATTTTATAAATCGCCATCTCATCTAAAGATTATCTTATTCAATATACATTTAATTTCAAATATATATATAATAATTATATATTTCAAATATATACTAT
>NW_025221116.1:0-236 GCF_014066325.1 Apis laboriosa | reverse complement strand
AAAATTGTTTTATATGATTAATTAATATACCAAGATAAGAAAAATTCTACGTTAAAATTTTTTTATAAAAGAAATTAACTAAATAATTTCTACTATATATATACATATATTATTTTGAGAAAATTAGATTACAATCTCAACTTTCAAAAGAATGTTCGAACACGCGTGTCGTTTCTATCATTTATCATCGAATTGTTACATTTTTATTAACGCGTTTTTAATCAACTTTTAACTTT
>NW_025221115.1:0-822 GCF_014066325.1 Apis laboriosa | reverse complement strand
AAAAAATATTGGATCTGCAATCTACAGAATTTTCATTAAAAAGTTCGTCATTTTTTGAAGAGGAGCCAAAAGTATCTACAACCGTAATATTGTAAATATTAGGTAGGACGGATTTGAAGGAAAAAATAGATATTACGTCCATTATTCTTGGGAAAGGTTTGAAATATATTTTATTTTCATTGTTATGGAATTCTCATTTCACATATAGTAATAATAATAATAATAATTGAATGAAAATGATCGCATACAAAATGAATACCGATAATTTTAATTAATTTGAGCAAGTTACGAAGAAATATTAATCTATCATGCGTTGCTATGTATCGCATTACTGTATACATATACGATCCACTAACTGCGATATGCATCCAATTAGAACGATAGTTATTACGCCGATATCGTAATTCCCATATAACCACCATGGAACGAGAAGATGCGTTTCAGCTTCTAATAATCGTTTAATAATATCTTGGATGTGGCGATCATACCCGAACTGAATAATCTATCGCCATTACGTCACGATATAGCTACGATGAACGAGCACTTGGAATAATTAATGCAATTTCCAACAATATCGGTGAAGGTTTCGGTTAATGTAATTATAACCGTCGATTAATCATTCCTTCGGTCAATCTACTTTTAAAATCGATCAACTCCGGCCGCGGTATACCCCGTGAATCATCTTTTTCCACACTTTTAAGGAATTACATTCGTCCTCGTATCAATTTTCATGAAAGGGCAAAATTATCGCGAGCTTCGAGAATTCAGAATTGAATTCACCGGTGTGCAGAAAGCAATGGCCCGAGGAAGTAGCTCGCTCCG
>NW_025221114.1:0-1269 GCF_014066325.1 Apis laboriosa | reverse complement strand
TAAAAAAAAATAAATGGAACAACATAATGCATGTATTTGAAAAAATAAATTAACTAACATTTTTTGTTTTAGATTAAAAAAATTTTTAATGCATTTTTGTATGCTGAATGAAAATAAAAATTATCTATTACTTTTTTTAAATTTAGAAAATAAATGGATATATCGATTTTTATTTTTATGAAATTTTTTTAAAAAAAATAATTTTTTCTTAATATTTTTATCAATTCTATTATATAACATTATTCTTGTTCTGTAAAATTGAATTTTTTCGAATAATTTATTATTATAGAATTTTTTTCTCAAGATATACCGCTTTAAAATTATTTCATTTTTAATTTTATTGACGACAAGAAGAAGACGACAACAAGAAGAAGAAAAGTTATGAAAATTCTGTTTATTTTTTTTTTTTAAATTATTATATTAATAAAGTGAAAATATATATTTGTAGTTTTTTAAATAGTAAGATTAAGCAATAACAAATTACTTTTTAATTTTGAATTTTTGTAAAATTAAGAGCAAAATGCATCAATAATCTGAAAAAATAGGTCTTTTAAGAATCATTAGTAGCTTTTTTTCAATTTCGTTTGTGGAAATAAATTTTTTGAAAATAAAAATACCTGCATTTTATGATTTTAAATTTCTAAATTTCATATATCTAGAATTCTAATTTCAAGAATTAATGGAAATATAAATCCGCAACATTTAAACGAGAAGAAAGCAGCGATTACTTAAACAAGTAATTACAAAAATATCTTACATTACAAAGAAAGTCATCTTATTTGAAAATTTTGATGTTATTAAAAAATGATATTGTGTAGAGCATAATGAATATAAAGTAACTTCTTTTAAGAAAATAAAATTATAAGACATTTTTTTCAATTTTTTATATAATTTCATCTAGTATATTTTTCACAATATAATAATATATAATTAAAAAATAAATTTTGTAATTTAAACTTTTGCTCTTATGCTATTACAAAATTATATTGAAAAAGTATTAAAACTTTGAGCTTAATTCATTTCAACTTTTTAAAATGTTATTTTGTTAAAAAAAATTGTCGCCTAAGCATATAATTCATCAGAATCATCATCAAATAAATTTATTAAAAATATAAAGTTTTTAAATTCAATTAAAAATAAAAGAAATTTTAATTTTTTTATTTCTTTTATTCTTTTTAGTTTTAATGAATATTTGTAGTATCATAATTAATATAGAAGAATTACTATTTTCTAAATTTATTTCAAGGATCAAGAATAAGAATTATATTA
>NW_025221113.1:0-330 GCF_014066325.1 Apis laboriosa | reverse complement strand
AATAGTTGAAGCGAAGATATCGCAGAAGACAAGGAAAATTCTGAATGGATAACACGCATAGAATCGGAAAATATATCGCGAAGAATATATCTTCGAATATAAATGAACCATTAGATCTTTTTAAACTATTTTTCACCGATGAACTTATTAATGAAATAATGCCCAAAACGAATAATTATATAAAAAAGTTAGAAGGAAAGGTACTATTGCTCTACTTGCCCTGACAAACCGAGGATGCATCTTGGTAATTGCTTCATAAAATATGACACAATAATATAGATTTTAATATTCGATAAATGTTGTTTCTTTATATGTAAAGATACATAAAAT
>NW_025221112.1:0-1221 GCF_014066325.1 Apis laboriosa | reverse complement strand
ATCTTGTGCAAAAAGAAAAGAAAAAGACAAATACAATTTAAACACAATTTACAATTTATCTTGTGCAAAAAGAAAAGAAAAAGATACAAACATAATTTAAACACAATTTACGATTTATCTTGTGCAAAAAGAAAAAAAAAAAANAAAAAAAAAAAAAGGAAAGAAAGAAAGAAAGAAATTCCATCAAAACAAGGCGAAATTTCCTTGTTCTCGTAAGCTGGATTAAATCACCTCGCTTTCCTATTTCCAACCTTCTATTTCGCGCTTCAATCTTTCTTCATGAAAGCTGCTCGAGAAATTTTTATCGTGCAACGCGTAATTTAAAATGATAAGAAAGAAACGTTGGTTGTTGTATAAAATACTTGAAAATTATATATATTTATGTGTATATAGATTCATATATTTCGATTCTAACTTTTCTTTCTTGAATTATGGGATGATCGGTCGAATAGAAAATTTATTGAAATGTAGAATCGGATGAACAAAGATATAAAATTTATCACGATTAATAGGAGTTATTGCGTTTATCGCGTGTAAATCCTCAGATTTTCATTCTCATCGAGGAGGAAAATAATCGACTTCTTCAATTATTCCTCGATCCATCAAAAAATATGTACATCCATAGTTATTTTAATCTCCTCCCCCATAATGATTCCAAACAAACTTATTAATCGTCGGCTCACGATATTCTGCTCTCCTTAATCCTTCATCCAGTTTAAGCCACCACCGATCTACAACTCCCCGCTTTCCTTGAATAATCGTTGAATAATCGTCGCGCCATTCCTTGATTCCTGGATTTAATCGGGTTAAAATTATATATTGGTTGTAATACACGAAAATTTCTTTATTAAAAAAATTAACTTAAATTTGTGGTTTGTAACGTTCTTTATATATTTATTATAAATTATTATTATAAATTCTCTAATATATAATTTCGTGAGAAACTTCGAAATTTAATTATTTATAATTAATTTAAGTCGAGTAGAAAGGAAAAAACTATAATTCGAAAATTTCACTTCTTCGATATATAAAAGTAATCTATTATCGAGTATTAAATAGAAAATGCAACTTGAACGTCGATCAGAGAGGAAGAAAAACAATAATTCTTTAATACATAATGTATTATCGAGTATTAAATAGAAAATGCAACTTAAATGTCGATCAAAGAGTAAAAAAAGAACAGTTCTTTGATACATAAACATAATCTATTATCGAAGATTA
>NW_025221111.1:0-480 GCF_014066325.1 Apis laboriosa | reverse complement strand
TTTAAAATTCTATTGTATAAACAATTGTTATATTTATAACGTAAATCGGTAAAAATATTCCACAGAAAAACAGTTCAATTATTTACACTTTCACACCTTCGAATTAAACAGATAAAAGAAAAAACTAAAACACTTCGCAACACTAAGCACTTATTAAAATATTTATTGTTTCAAACCATCGATTTTCTTTTTATACTTCTTTTCGCTGTCAAATTTCCAAATTTCATATAGGTTATAATCATTAAGATCATTTATATAATTTCGTATTATCCAGCAGCAATTTATCCATTAAATTTGTTTATATTTCTATAATTTATATACATATATACATATAATACGAATATGATTCACAAAACGTAAATTCGCGAAATATCTTTTAGAAAGTAAGGAAACGTGACGGCAGAAAACGCGACATTTCATTTAAATACCCTAAACGTATTTCTAGCTCTTACAACAACATTCGATTTTAACCATTTATTA
>NW_025221110.1:0-420 GCF_014066325.1 Apis laboriosa | reverse complement strand
ATCGCTATTCATTTATTTTTATTATAATAAACTGGAAAATTTTTCTTACTATTATCCACGATTTCGAAAATATTATGATTTATTAGAAGTTTGAAAAATTGAAGTTTGTAGATATTAATTTTCTGTGAAAAATGGAATATAGAATAGATTTATAATTATTCAATTACTTTTATTTAATAATTTTATTAATAATATTTTAATAAATTGAAAAATTTTTGTTATTATTCACGATTTCGAAAATATTATGATTAGAAGTTTGAAAAATTGAATTTTGCAAATATTAATTTTCCAATTCTGTGAAAAGTGGAATATAGAGTGGATTGCCATTCAATTTTATTTTTATTATAACGAATTGGTAAAAATTTTTGTTGCTATTATTCACGATTTCGAAAATATTATAATTTATTAGAAATTTGAAAA
>NW_025221109.1:0-215 GCF_014066325.1 Apis laboriosa | reverse complement strand
AGATTTTTATTTTTCGTAAGTTTCAAGAATTGTTGACAATTTTCATTCGGATAGCGATCATCAAACATTTATCAATCATTTACTTTTCTTTAGGGGATATTTCTAGTAGGACGAAAGATTAAATAATTTGTCTTTATCGATCAAATTTTTCGAAATTTTTATTTTTCGTTAGTTTCAAGAATTGTTGAGAATTTTCATTCGAATAGCGATCACCA
>NW_025221108.1:0-1638 GCF_014066325.1 Apis laboriosa | reverse complement strand
AAAAAAAAAAAATATATATATATATATGTATATAAAAAGACACAAGTTCAAAGGATAAGTGAGAGGAAATGTGAGCATGCATAAAAAAATGACTAATTATGGAAAACGCCTCGAGAACAAAATGTAGAGGAGATATTAAACGGCAATATCAATCGAAAATCGTTTTTTTTTTTTTCCCTGGTTCCCGTTCCCATTGTTAATTGCACGGTCCAACCACAATGGGCCGAAAAGGGGTATCAAAACGTTCTATGCCTTTTCATTAGCCTTAAAAGCGAACAGGCGTTCCGACAAAAATTTTTCGATCCGATTTGATTCTGGCCACGGGTCGTATTCAATTTCTAACGGCGGCCCGTTTTATACGCGTGTTAAAATCGATATAAGCTGTCGATTCAACCCTCTGCTTGTAAACCACGTCACCGTGTGAACGTTTCAATGCCGAAAACAACCCTCTCCAATGGACCGTTTCGTTTAATGCGCAAATATGTTAAAAGAAGAGAAAAAGAAGATAAAAAAAGAAAAATTCTGGCCAGATCAATCGTCAATAGAAAAATATATACGTATATATATATATCTATAAAATGTGTGGATCGTGGATTTGCAATTTTTTTTCTTTTGGAATACGATTTTTGTTTTTTTTCTTTCTTTCTTTCTTTCTTTCTTTCTTTCTTTCTTTCTTTCTTTCTTCTCGAAATGGGAATAATGGGTTGGACAATATGATTGTTTAGGTTTGTTCTTTTCTCTCTTGGTGAAAAAGAGTTGAAAATTCGTGGCGAATAAAAGTTTAAAGTAACGCACAAGAGGATTATCGTCGCGTTCGATCGATATAGACAGATATACAAAGAGAGAGAGAGAGAGAGAGAGAGAGAGAGAGAGAGAGAGAGAGAGAGAGAGAGGAAACGAGGTTTCAAAGTGTGGTAAAATCTGCGCGATCGGTGTTTGAGCCCTTCCTTTATCGAATGCCACCGTTATAAATCCGAAAACTGACGCACGTGTTCCCAGTGAATCGAAAGCATTAACAGTGATTATTTGGTAATTGCAAAAGCTTATCTCGAATTAAACGCGAGAATGTACGGAGAGAGGATGGATACGTTTTTAGGAATGCATGACGAAATCGATAGGAATGGAGAAGCGAGACAAGATCCGATACGATTTTATTCGAATCTAATTTATGACATAGCGAATTTATGATAACGATTGAAATCACCGATAATCATGCCCTGAGAATTCCAATAATTTGGAAGAGAAGATCAAAAATTGTGAATTTATTTCGAGTTTGGATAGATACATCGAAAATCGAGTATGTAGAATCGAATAATTCGAATTGATCAATTAAATGAATTGACCAAATATTTTATTAATATACACCAATGAAATAATTTATGAATTAAATTATTCTCTATAAAGAGAATATTCTACTTCTTTCAAAACCATACACGCTTAAAAGCCGGAGAAACCTCGATCCTTTCAATTGTTTACTCTTTAAAATCGAAACGCGTGCCATTTCGCTACGATACGTTTCCTTCTTCTATTTCGAACGATTTGAGGAAAAGACAGAGCAATGAATGACTCTGAGAAAAAAGGAGGAGGAGGAAGAAGAAGAAGAAGAAGAAGAAGGGGGAAAAAAAACAATGGAGGAAT
>NW_025221107.1:0-312 GCF_014066325.1 Apis laboriosa | reverse complement strand
ATGTGTATTTTTATAAATGATCGTCTAGGAAATTTGAGAATTTTGTGATGAAATTTTTAATAATTGAAAATTTAATTTATCTTAGAACTCGAAAGGATCGTAAAGAAACGAAGAGTAGCAGTTTTTAAAATGGAATCATGGAAATATTCACGATTTTTCGATGTGTATTTTTATAAATGATCGTCTAGGAAGTTTGAGAATTTTGTGATGAAATTTTTAATAATTGAAAATTTAATTTAAACATTTATTTTAGAACTCGAAAGGATCGTAAAGAAACGAAAAGTTGGAGTTTTTAAAATTGTAGAAATATAC
>NW_025221106.1:0-2126 GCF_014066325.1 Apis laboriosa | reverse complement strand
TTCAAAAAATATATTATTTGCATATAAATTCATTCGTTAAGAATGTTTTTTTCTTTTTTTTAATGCAACTGCTATTAATTTTATTATATAAAGGAGAGTACAACATCCTTATTTCCATTTATTCATTTCAACAATTTATATTTCTCCATTCCTGGATTCGATTCGGGAATATCGAAGAACACAATGGCGAAAATAAGCTTCTTTTTTGGGTTCGATGCATCGAGAAAAGATATCGACGATTCACCAACTGGTATTACGTACATTCGCAAGGTAATTAGCGGCGAGGGGAGCAAGATGCTAGGCGTCGATGGAAAAGTTTCTTTCACTGTGATTAATTGGAAAAAAACGGGACGAAAGTCGAAAGTTTTTCGTAATCTCGATGCTGTGCAGGGTATTCGAAGTACGTAAAAAATTTAAGGGATGATTTCAGAGACGAAACTTAGTATCCGTGCGAAAAAAGAAAAAAATCGATTCAAGTTTATCTTACGATAAATAAAATGAGATGGAAACGAAACGAGAAACTCTTGGGGAAAATAGATTTTTGAAAGAAATGAAATACACAATACAAAATATTAAATAAATTTTTCTTTGAATATTTGTATAAGGAATAACTAACATTATCTATCAATATTATGAACTTAAAATATTTTCACTCGATAATAAATTATTATCAAAAGTTTATTAATTCAAAAAAAAGAATACCAGACTGAGAGATTAGAAAAACTAGTTTAAATAAAAATATATAAATTATTATCTACAAGTTTATATTAAATATTTACACATTTTCCCACATCCTATCATCTCTTTTCTATTCTCTCTCTCTCTCTCTCTTCTTTCCTCTTATAGAAAATTTTTTCAACTTTCGATAACCCTAACACGTCTCATACAATTTTTCTTCCAAGAGATCGAAACAGAAATTCGATTGTTGCATCAGCCGAGTTTCGTATTCGCGTTTAGCCCAATTACCTGCATCCGACCACACTCGTTCATTCTTTCCACTTTCCGTCTTCATCACGTCCCCTCCACCCCCTCCACCCCTTCCTCCCCTCCCCTCCTCCCAGCTTCGACGCACTGTAATCAACCAAGGCAAGACACGAGTCGCGTTACACTTACACACTTCCAGCCCTGAATTCTTTCGCGTGCCTTTCCAACGCGAGAGACTGCACCAGAAGTTGCATCAGCCGTCTCGTCGGCTCTCGAATATGCGCGCTCCACCTGCAGCGACTTAACGGTCACAACGCTTTTTCTTCTTTCCTCGATCGATCTTTTCCATCTCCTCCTGTTCCATTCTGGGATCGATTATGAAATCATTAAAATTCGATCCATTCGATGTCGTAACGTAGAGTTGTTCAATTGTTGTAAAAAAGAAAAAAGAAAGAAAAGAGAAACGTCGTCGTTTTTTCGCGCACCGAATTGTGGTGAAGTCTCGAAAGTGCGACACTTTAGATAAAAATGTTACGAATCTTTCGAATTATTATGTTAAAATGTTATTGTGATATTATATTTAGAAATCTTTCTATTGTTATATTGTTATATTGTTGCAATTATATTATTGTTAGATTGTGTCGTTTCATAAGCCTGGTTTTTAAACTTTGATAAAGTTCTTAGATTTAGAAGTGGTATTAAACAAAAGATAAGATTAAGTTCCAAGAATTAAGAAGGAATAAATATATATAAATACAAAGAATATGATGAAAACTTTAGATTTTTAGACATTTACAATTAAAGAAAGCAATATATTTCTTTAACTCAAAGAATTACTGTTTATTTTATTCATTATAAAACTTTTTTAAATGATAAAATTTCTAGAAATGAAAATCATAAAAATAAATTAATATTTAATCAGTGTGATAAAATAAAGTGTTTCTTGAAAAGGGGATTAAAAACTTGTTTGAGAATTGAAAAATGTTATGTTATATTTAGAAATTTTGAAGAAAAGTATTTAATTATTAGTTGTAATTATAAATATATATTTAATATTTTACATGAGATTCCATGTCCATGTAACTGTTTTTATGTGTATTGAAGTTATTAATTGTATGATTAACTACATTATACTTTTCCATTGTTCTTGATAATAAATTATTTTTTTTTATTCATTTCATTAGAGACATTTAATATTCTTA
>NW_025221105.1:0-221 GCF_014066325.1 Apis laboriosa | reverse complement strand
GGCAATTACTTGTCAAATATAGAGTTTAACAAATTTTCTTCCTTTGTGTAAAGATACATAAAATATTAGAATTATAAATTGAAATATTAAAAATTAAATATATACATTAGAATACAGATGTGGAGTTGTTGGTTCGAGAAACGAGTGCAAAGACAAACTTAATAAGCTGCAAGGCTCCTCTTCGTCGCAGGGAATCGAAATGCAAATTATTATTATTATTA
>NW_025221104.1:0-258 GCF_014066325.1 Apis laboriosa | reverse complement strand
ATTACTTTAATTGAAGATAGTTTTAAAAAGTTTTAAAAATATACAAATCACCCGTCAATTTCATTTTAAAGTTGAAATAAGTCGTAACATAGTACTGGAGTACTGGAAAGTACTGGAAAGTACAAAAGTACTGGAAAGTGTTTTTTAGATTTAAGATTTTAGTTTAATTAAAATATTTCTTTTACATTGAAAAGATTAAAAGTTATTTTTAAAATTTTAAAATTAAAATAATAAAATTATTATTATATAGAAATATTA
>NW_025221103.1:0-634 GCF_014066325.1 Apis laboriosa | reverse complement strand
TCGCACTTTTACCGTCTAACGATGTTGAAACGTCGAGGCGACTGGATTCTCGTCCCCTCCCCTGCAATTTCCTTCCTCCTCCTGGGGGGAGGGGGAGGAAGAGAACCAACTCTCATCCCTCCTCTCTCGTTTCTTCGTGTACGTACGTCTATTTTTTTCTCTTTCCTTTTCTCTTTTCCTCCTCTTGTATCGAGGAGACCGAAAAAAAGAGGAAAGAGAGGGAGAGGGAGAGGGAAGGAAGAAAGGAAGGAAGGGGGACGTAATGGAGGGGGACGAAACAAAAGGTGGCTGGAAATGTAAATGAAAATGATAATGTCGAAGTGTAACAATTTTTCTTCGACCGAGTTTTCGACGTTTCTCTCTCTCTCTCTCTCTCTCTCTCTCTCTCTCTCTCTCTCTCTCNTCTATTTTTTTCTCTTTCCTTTTCTCTTTTCCTCCTCTTGTATCGAGGAGACCGAAAAAAAGAGGAAAGAGAGAGAGAGGGAAGGAAGAAAGGAAGGAAGGGGTAATGGAGGGGGACGAAACGAAAGGTGGCTGGAAATGTAAATGAAAATGATAATGTCGAGGTGTAACAATTTTTCTTCGACCGAGTTTTCGACGTTCCTCTCTCTCTCTCTCTCTCGCTCTCTCGCTC
>NW_025221102.1:0-545 GCF_014066325.1 Apis laboriosa | reverse complement strand
TTAAATATCATAAAAGGCAACTATTAGAAATGAATTAAATTATTCAATTTATTAATTAATTAATTAATCAATAAAAAAAGAATTTTTTCTATATGATTCTATATTTTCGTTTGACTTAGTATATGTAAAAAGAATGATGTTCTTGAGGATAATTATTAAAAAATTTTATGGTTAGATAGCAAAACTTAACATATTGCATTTTTGTTAAAACTGAAATATGTACTTTTGTGTATTTAGATAAGATAATAATTTATAAAAGATATCAAATATCAAATTTAAGATTATGCAGTTTAAAATAAAATTAAGAGTAGATTGTATTTTTTAAAAATCTTACTTTTATATAATTGAATATATAAAAATTAAATACTTTAAAATTATTGTATAAAATTAAATATAATTATTAACATGTTCTTATTAAATGTATATTTTAAATACTAAAATATTAGATTATAAAATATTAGATTATAAAATAATATTAGATTATAAATGTTGAAAATAATACAAGAAAAAAAGAAAAATGAAAAATTAATAAAAATATAAAATAT
>NW_025221101.1:0-782 GCF_014066325.1 Apis laboriosa | reverse complement strand
CAAACTCGAGCGATACCCATTCTTGGATCATCATTGTAAAAAGAGACACGTATCGCCCGTGAAGAGCGAAACAACATCGTTACAACGGCACCACGGTGGAAGGAGCGATGTAAATATGTAATAAATTTCACTGAAAAGCTGTACGGGGCCGAAAGTGCGGATCTGTTCGGGGCATAAATCGTGGCGGCGTGGTACAATGCGAACAGCGCCTCGATTAATGTTTAACAAGGGTGTCGGAGTGGATTTCGCGGTCGTATCGGAAGCGGTGTATATAAGCGCTCCTCCTTTCCTCCCTGTTCTCCCGGATGCAAAGCAGCGCCACGAGGAGAGCCTTAACCTAATTAAGGAAGACAAGAGAGGCGTAAATCACGCGGCGAGGAGAAAGTGATGACGAGAGATAAAGCCGCGAGGAGAGCCACTCTGTCCTCTTTCTCTCTCTCTCCCTTCGTGAATTTATCTTTCCTCTCCTGTCCTCTCTCTCTTTCTCTCTCTCTTTCTCTTTCGCGCGTGTCCTCCGCGGTATGCGAAACGAGAAGAAGCGTAAACGAAAGAGAAGGCGAGATCCAGTTTTCGAACCTCGCGGAAGAGAATCCCAATTAAATTGAAACTAAAGTAGTTGGATACCTTCTTTTTCCTCTCTCTCTCTCTCTTATTTTCTTTTATCCTTTAGAAGGTTGAAATTTGAATTATTGGCTAGCAAGATGATTCGATCAGGAACTTTTTAGATTAGAAATTTTTTTTGATTTTTGATCTACTTCTTTTTCTTTCTTTTTTTTTTTTTT
>NW_025221100.1:0-218 GCF_014066325.1 Apis laboriosa | reverse complement strand
TTTAAATATTTAAAAGGGATAATAAATTATGATTTAGTTTATGAACAAGCATCAAAAGATTCAATTTTAATTGCATATTGTGACTCTGATTGGTGATATAGATACTAGAAAAGACGCTACTGGATGAACTTTAAACAGTCATTTAAACAGTAGTTCTGTAGCATAGTTGTCACATAACAATCAACGGTTGTTACATAAGTAAAAATTTACAGTTTTGT
>NW_025221099.1:0-202 GCF_014066325.1 Apis laboriosa | reverse complement strand
TCTAGAAATAGAAAGAAAGAGAGAAGACGTATCCAAAAACGATACGAAGGAACGTTATACGCGATCATAGCAGAAATTTTTTATAAATGGACGTTACGATGCCTCTCTGTAAACCATTCCAAAACCTATTCTTTCCTCGAGAGGGCGCTCAACGTCCCTCGTACGCACAGATGAGAACCATCAAGACTCGTTTATTCGTCGT
>NW_025221098.1:0-1184 GCF_014066325.1 Apis laboriosa | reverse complement strand
GAAAAATCATTACAAAAATTTTTTTTTGATTCTAATAAATAATTTTATCCGCGATGAGAAATTATTCTGAAACGATATAGAATTTCTTGTATTAATTATACTATAGAATAAAATAAAATTCTACTTCGTATTTTAATCTAAACAAGTATTCCCAATTATTAGTTATTTATCCATTTATGAAAAATCTAAATAATGATCATTGCTTAAATCATATCTCTTCACTCGTATTCAAAACAATTTTTCACTTTGCAATAAACACTCTATTTAATAATCTATTGATTACACATCATCCTTAAATATCCCCAAATTAGATCAGCTGACTTTACAACGCTTCTAAAACGCCTTCTTAACGAAACAATGGACACTCTTATCCAATTATTTTCACCACGAGGGCAAATGTCAAACGCAAAAGTCTTAGCCCTTAGCGAGAGATTATACCGGCCTTATATCGAGCAGAGCGATAATCCCTGGACAAGGATGACGCGTTGCATCGAGCTGAACGGAGACAGGGATCGTTGCTCCACGGGGGGAGGGTAGAGGGGTGGATAGAGTATCAATGAAGCACACGTGAATGCACGCGCACACGCGCGCGCGCACACACACACGAGGAAACGAAAGAGGCTGGTAGACGTGCAAACAGTGCAGACGACGAAAAAGGGCGCCAACCTTTGAAAACGGGAGCGGAATAAGGGATGGCTGGGTCCCGAGCAGACCTTCCACAGCCGCGCGATCACCGAGGGCGATGTTTACCCTCCACCTGCGGATTTACTCGTGCATACACGGAACAGCACTCCGGGGTAAAACGCATCTCTTCGAGCATCCAGGAACGTCGAACAGTGTCCATTCGTCGGGTTCTATGCGGCCGGCCAGGTATATACCGGCCGACGATACTCCATTATTTTACCGCCATTAAAAGGCCTTTGCCCTTTCTATGGGCCGAAAACCCTTCTATGGGATTCCTTTCTTTCCCTCCCACCCGGAGAGGGGGAGAGGGATCATCCAATTTTGAAATATGCCACCGATATCCTCCAACGATTAATCCTCGAAAAAATGGAACAGTCGGGTAACGGTGTATTAATATTGATAGGATATATCGATTGATGTAATAGGATCGGATGTTTGACTTGAATATTTCGTAAAAATTTGGAAAGTGTTGTTTAATTCCCCTTAAAGTTGGATTCATT
>NW_025221097.1:0-307 GCF_014066325.1 Apis laboriosa | reverse complement strand
ATCGGGTAAAGCAAAACTGGATGACTAAAATTCGAAAGATGTTTAACTTGATTCGTTTAATTTCTCTTCAACGTTGAGAGTTCGCTTAAGAGAATGGGAATAGATTTTTTTTTAAGACGGGGAAAAAAATTGGTGATCGACGATTGATAAATCGGGTAAAGCAAAACTGGATGACTAAAATTCGAAAGATGTTTGACTTGATTCATTTAATTTTTCTTAAACATTGAGTTCGCTTAAAAGGATGGGAATAGATTCTTTTATTTTTTTTTTGAGATAGGGAGAAAAAAATTGGTGATCGACGATGTTG
>NW_025221096.1:0-210 GCF_014066325.1 Apis laboriosa | reverse complement strand
ATGCACCAACTGAGCCGGTCGGATCTTGACCCTTTTTTTTTTCCCCTCCCTCTTTTTGGCGAATATTTCAGAGATCAAAGAATAGTCGAATCGTTCCCTCGATTCTCGAAACTGAAACTGACTGTGTTTCCTTTAAATTTATATAAAAAAAAATGATCTCTCAATTTTCAAGGCCAAGATTTGTAGGTTAAGTTTGAGGTTATCTAATTT
>NW_025221095.1:0-209 GCF_014066325.1 Apis laboriosa | reverse complement strand
AGATATTAATTTTTGAAGAAAAATATCGTTTTTGTCGAAATTATATAAATATTATAATTAACATGAAATTCATAGATATTTAATAATACTCATTCAAAACATAAATTTATTTTATTTTACTTTATTTTTTTTTAGTATTGAAATATAACGATGTATAATATAATTTTAAAATCGATAAAGAAAAAATTCAGAAAATAAAAAGATAACCA
>NW_025221094.1:0-283 GCF_014066325.1 Apis laboriosa | reverse complement strand
GAGAAGAAGGATCTTTAACACATTTATCCAAGCAATATAATGAAAATTAAAAAAAAAAAATTACGATTCTCGCCATTTTTACTCACAACTATACATCGATCCATTTTGTTTTTTCGATCAAAGCTTGACCGATACAAGTAATTTCGCAGGTGCGTGTAAGATAAAACGAACCTATAAACGCACGATAAACCGAACGATAAAAAAATATCCCTCTCGGTCCAAAAATAAATTTCGATCTAAAATTCGATTTCCTCGAGCGAACCCGATTCAACCGCTGTTGTTC
>NW_025221093.1:0-216 GCF_014066325.1 Apis laboriosa | reverse complement strand
CATTTTTAAATACCATTCCGTGAAATTATTTTGCTGGAAGCGTACGATTATTTATTCGCGTTTCTTTTTTTAATAAATTTGAAAAAAATTTATTGGCAACACATGTTGGCGCAACATGTTTTTTTCCCCCCCCCGCTTTTATAATTTAATCCAATCCAATTAAGCGCGATAAACATATATCGTTCAAAGAATAATATACGGTTTCGATGGGTTGTG
>NW_025221092.1:0-818 GCF_014066325.1 Apis laboriosa | reverse complement strand
ATCCTGGATGCTAGTTGTTCGATAGTTAGGGGTAGAATATTTTTAGAATTTTCTACTATTTCAATTCTTTAATATTTCATGAAGAGGAGGAACGAATGGAATTGGTCAAAATCTAGATTTCAAATCTAGAAGCTGAAGAAAGGTTGAAACTTTCGCAATTCGTGCTCGCATCTCCGTGACTGAGAGGATAATTTTTGGGGAACTGATGCGTTTCTCATGGATCGTTGGACATTTCCACATAAAAATGTCCTTTCCTGGATGTTCTCGTATTCTAATTCGTTGATGCTTGACGAAGAGGAGGAACGAATGGAATTTTAATATCAAGAGTGTTGGTCGAAATCTAGATTTCTAATTTAGAAGCTGAGGAAAGGTTGAAACTTTAGCAATTCGTGCGAGGATATCTTCTCTGAGAGGATAATTTTTGGGAATTGATGCGTTTCTCGTGGATCGTTGGAGGATGAGGCCTCGTCCAGTCTCGTTGGACATCACAAAAGTGTCCTTTCATCCTGGATGCTAATTGTTCTATATTTAGGGGTAGAATATTTTTAGAATTTTCTGCTATTTTAATTCTTTAATATTTCACGAAGAGGAGGAACGAATGGAATTGATCAAAATCTAGATTTCAAATCTAGAAGCTGAGGAAAGGTTGAAACTTTCGCAATTCGTATCTTAGCGGCGATTGAGAGGATAATTTTTGGGGAACTGATGCATTTCTCGTGAATCGTTGGACATTTCTACATAAAAATCCTTTCATCCTGGATGTTCTCGTATTCTAATTCTTTAATGTTTGACGAAGAGGAGGAACGAATGGAATTTTA
>NW_025221091.1:0-356 GCF_014066325.1 Apis laboriosa | reverse complement strand
TTGTCGATCGAATTATAAAGATAAAAAATTTTAAATTCGAAGACGAAGATCGCTTTACAAACAGTATGCATCTTTTCATCAACGTTGCATCCAACCCTTTTATTCGTCGTTATGTCAGTTCTCATTCTCTGTCAGCGTTTCTTTTAAAAAGGTGCTACCGAAAAAATTAATTGCAATTAAATTATCGATGAAAAATTATAAACTCGAAGACGACCGCTTCAAACACGCGTCTTTTTATCAATTTAACGGTTAACTGTCATCCGTGCTTTCTCATTCTCTGTCAGCGTTCCTTTTGGAAAAGAGTATCGAATTATGTAATATATACAAAATATTTATAAATTATTTATAAATAAATT
>NW_025221090.1:0-404 GCF_014066325.1 Apis laboriosa | reverse complement strand
ATATATATATATGGTGTCAGGAAAAAAAAGTCTGACGACAGTAAGATGGATGATATTTTATCGAGGAGATTTAGATTTTGTATTTTTCGCGCGTTTCGTCGACGGGACGACGGGTGGTCAGGGACAGTTGCACACGCCGGTTACAAAGGGAAATTATTATTAAGAGTTCTATAAGGGGAATAATAAACCGGCGAAAAAGAGGGGAGGGGGGGAAGAAGCGGAAAAATGAAGAAAAAAATAAAAAAAGACGGCGCTTAAGGGAAACAAAAAAAAGAAAAAAAAGAAAAAATGTTTTAAGATTATACGGGGCGCATCGCGGGTACGCGTGAACCGGCTTCTCCCTGATCGCTAAAAGAACGAGAACAAGGAAGAAAGAAAGGAGAGAAAAGAAAGGAGAAGAAGAA
>NW_025221089.1:0-578 GCF_014066325.1 Apis laboriosa | reverse complement strand
GTTACGTACTGACACTTATTATTCGATACGATCCGATCGACCTTAATAATACAAATTTGAAGTTACATGTCGATTTATCTCATTAAACACAGATTTTAAGGAGGAATGCATTTTCTCTATTCCCAAATCGCTGAATATTAAGAAAATTCGTCGAAAACGATCTGAGAGATCTTTTCTTGAATAATTTCGCAGATTTACTTGAAATTTTTAGAAATCGCGTATAGCATACATTGCATCTATTAGATAAAGAAAACGTTGCAACGTTGTAACACTAATTCGATGCGATCCAAACGACGCTAATCATTCAATTTTGAAGTTCCATATCGATTTACCTCATTAAACACAGATTTTAAGGAAGAATAAATTTTCCCTATTCGGAAATCGCTGAATATTAAAGAGGGGTCTCCGCAAAAGATCTGAGTGATCTTTTCTGGTATAATTTCGCAGATTTACTAGGAATATTGAAAAATCGCGATTTTCATACATTGTATTTATTAGATGAGGAAAACGTTGTTACGTACTAACACTTATTCGATACTTTCCAAATGATGCTAATAAAACAAATTTGAAGTTCCATA
>NW_025221088.1:0-250 GCF_014066325.1 Apis laboriosa | reverse complement strand
AGCGATACAGAAAAGAAGTTTTTTTTTTTTTAAATAGTAATTAGATAGTTTGAAATGAATATTTAATCGAAATACAAAGAAATAGTATTTTATATAAGTAGGCAATTTTATAAGTAGGCAATTTAGAATTTTAAAATTATAATAATGTGATATATTAAAATTATATGTATATATGTATATACGTGTAAAAAAATATGTTTTCAATGTTTAAGGAATAAAAAGAGAAAAATAGAACGTTAATCATGTTTGA
>NW_025221087.1:0-256 GCF_014066325.1 Apis laboriosa | reverse complement strand
ACTTTTATTCCTCCCCTCTAAATGTATTCTTCGAGCCCTAAATAATAATCCGAGTAATAACCCGCTCTTTCAAAAGGAAATACTAAACCGATGTATCTTTCACCGTAGGGATCGACGACCCGTGTACATTTAGCTTTTCTTTCTCGACAGTCGTAATTATATTATTATATTATATTGCATTATTATATTGCATATAGATATATATATATATATCGAAACGACATTAGTACGCGTCACCGTGTCCTCTCGTTAAGAG
>NW_025221086.1:0-251 GCF_014066325.1 Apis laboriosa | reverse complement strand
CCCGAATATACAAATACGAAAATCTTTCCAATTTCTTAAGATTCGAAATAACGATTCTTTTTTCCGTACACCCTGCAAATCGAAATCAATTTGCTTTTCAAGATATTTTGGGATACGGTGGATCCCTTTTTTCCATACTGTGATACGAGAATCTTTCCAAGATTCGCGTATTTTGAAATACAGTGAACGAAGCCTTATTTCCGTACACCTCGTACTCTAAACTCGTCCCACACCCGAATATACAAATACGA
>NW_025221085.1:0-1007 GCF_014066325.1 Apis laboriosa | reverse complement strand
AGGAACCACATCCATTGCAAATATCCCAACCCTTAAACAAATATAATCTCGTACCTTCCATCTTTCAAAATTCACCTTCCAAAGTAAGAATACAAAGAGAAATGGAAATTTCTCAAATTTTTGCTCCGAATCTATCGGAAAGAAACGAAATCTACCAAGTGTCAAGAATTCCTCTCGAGGAACCACGTCCATTGCAAATATCCCAACCCTTAAACAAACGTACCTCCCTTTCAAATTTCACCTTCCAAAGTAAGAATACAAAGAGAGATGGAAATTTCTCAAATTTTTGCTCCGAATCTATCGGAAAGAAGCGAAATCTACCAAGTGTCAAGGATTCCTCTCGAGGAACCACATCCATTGCAAATATTCCAACCCTTAAACAAATGTAACCTCGTACCTTTCACCTTTCAAATTTCACCTTCCAAACTAAGATGGAAATTTTTGTTTCGAATCTACCGGAAATCTACCAAGTATGGATTCCTCTCGAGGAACCACGTCCATTGCAAATNAACCCTTAAACAAACGTACCTCCCTTTCAAATTTCACCTTCCAAACTAAGAATACAAAGAGAGATGGAAATTTCTCAAATTTTTGCTCCGAATCTATCTACCTTTCAAATTTCATCTTCCAAACTAAGAATGAAAGAAACGAAATCTACCATATCGAGGATTCTCCTCTCGGTGACGAGGAACCACGTCCATTGCAAATATCCCAACCCTTAAACAAATGTAACCTCGTACCTTCCACCTTTCAAATTTCACCTTCCAAACTAAGATGGAAATTTTTGTTTCGAATCTACCGGAAATCTACCAAGTAACATAGATTCCTCTCGAGGAACCACGTCCATTGCAAATATCTCAACCCTTAAACAAATGTAACGTCGTGCCTCCTTTTCAAATTTCACCTTCCAAACTAAGATAGAAATTTTTGTTTCGAATCTAGCGGAAATCTACCAACTATCAAGGATTCCTCTCGGGGAACCACGTCCATTGCAAATATCCCAACCC